>NC_063182.1:10219675-10519675 GCF_023159225.1 Perognathus longimembris pacificus | reverse complement strand
GGACAGTGCTCAGACCCTGAGTTCAAGGCCCAGGACCGGCAACAACAACAACAACAAAACCCAGTAATAATCAAGAAATACTTCCTAAAAAATAAGTGGAATTATAAAGACAATTCAACATGTGTAGATGAAGATGTCTGATCTCACTCAGAATGAAAAGTACATTGATAAAAATTTTACCAGTTAAATTAGCAAAAACAAAACCCAAAAGTCTGCTATATTCTTGACATCCACTGGAACAGAAACTGTTAAAACCTCTACTGAAAGGAAATTGGCAATATCTAATAAAATTATATCTGCATTTTTCCTTGGAACTACATTCTAACTTCTCAAAACATATTTCAGAAATGTACTGGCAAAATACTACTCATTAACAGCACAAGATTGGAAGCAAATTAGATCTCAACAGACAATGTTCCAGCTACAAGACTAAGTAAGGAAGAGAAGCTGGTTTCTATGCCAAAGGCAACCATCATTAGAACTGCACATAGGAATTCAGACATACCCCACCAGACGTGACTCGAGAATGGGTAACAAATCTATTCCGTCAGATCCTATTTCCTGAGGAGACTGAATATAAAATATAAATATGGGGTAATTAGGAGCCAAGTCTCAGTGGCCTACGCCTATAATCCTAGCTACTCAGGAAGTTGAGATCTAAGGATCGCTATTCAAAGCCAGCCCCATCAGGAAAGTCCCTAAGTCCAATTAAGCACCAAAAAAGCCAGAAGTAGAGCTGTGACCCAAGTGAGAGAGCACTAGCCTTGGGCAAAAAAGCTCAGAGACGATGCCTAGGACCTGAGTTCAAGACCCTAGGACAGGCTTCCTACCCAGGCAAGCTGACACTAGGCATGGTGTTCAGACAAAAGAAGCTAACTCATAGCACGGCTCCAAGGAGAAGGATCCAAGAGCAGTGGGCATGGCCTCTGAGAGGAGCGGCCACTATGAGAAGTTGTCAATGAGTCACCAAAGACAGGGCCAATAGAGTTACTGTTCTGCTATACCAGAGAGCAGTCCTTCAGCTCCTTTGAAGGAACTCAGAAGAGGAAGAAAGAAGGAAGTGTGACCAGAGCTAATGAAGAAACGGGAAGGTGGCAGAGATTGAAACTTGAATGGGTGCAGCTCAAGTTTCATGTTTTATAGACACTGTTTTCATTTGAAAATGACCCCATTGGTGGGCCGAGGGGGGCGAGAATGAAGAGGAGATAGGGTCTGAAGAAACACCTTGTAAACTCCCAGGGAACCTTGCATTAAAATTACAGACACTATTTGGGGCTTCCTTTCCTTTCCCTGAATCTTTACATAAACTTTCATCACCTGCACTATGTCTTCCTGCCTTAAACGCAGAACAGATGGAACCAATAGTCTTTGCCATTTTGTATTCCACTAAACGTACATGTAAAAAATTTACTGCCATCCTATATCTAAAGGCTTTTAATAAGTATGAATATTTACAGATCCCTCGTGTATACCATGATCTCCAAGGTACTTACTGACCACAGTAGCTGTTAATCACCTTTTCTCTTTCCTTTCCAATTTGAAGAGGGTAATAGAGAATACAAATATAAATCTAGTTTTTCTCTAAAATTTTAGGATATCCCCTTCAGTTGAAAAGTTTATGCTATCTTGAGAAAGCCTTTCTACAAAAAAAAAGCAAAAAGAAAAATCAAAACACCTTCATATCTAAGTTTCAGCTTTTCTCATCTTACATCACCAATTATCCTTTTTACTCAATTGTTTCTCAACAAGACACTTAATATCTGTATTCAATGCTTCAGCATCTTTTAAAAAAAATGTTTTTTGGCCAGTCCTGGGGCTTGAACTCAGGGCCTGAGCACTGTCCCTGGCTTCACTCTACCACTTGAGCCACAGTGCCACTTCCGGCTTTTTCTATATATATGTGGTGCTGAGGAATCAAACTCAGGGCCTCATGTATAAGAGGTGAGCACTTTACCACTAGGCCATATTCCCAGCTCCTTCAGCATCTTTTAAAATGCACCCAAACAAATAAACAAATTCAAAGGTTTAGCATCTTCTAAATCAATGCTGTGGAACAGCTCTAGTCCGAGTTCTGTCACTGTTGAATAAACTTAAAAAATAAACCTGTGTCCAAATTTCCCTGTCTGTAAGTAAGAGAGTAAACTGTAATAATACATCAGCCTTCTGATGTATTCTGATAACTGAATTTTGAGGAAAAAAGGCTCTAAAAATGTAAGCAATTCCCCATTGTTCTTATAATTCAGGCAGCACCTTCTCAGGACATTTTGTTTTTACGATATGAAAAATGTGCTATTTCTCTTTCTTGAACATAAAAGCATTTGTGACACATTGATAAGTGTCAGTAGATAAATTTAGTGGCTACTTTGACATCAATACTTCCCTCAATATTTGCATCTCCAGTACTCTCATAGTCCTGACTGATTTTTAGGAGCTCAGTCTTTGTTTGCTAAATGAATAGTCTGTTTTTGTTCCACTTCAATGGTCACAATCTTTGGAAACAACTGAGTTTGGTCCTTCTTAATCTTAATACATTCATAGTAATTACCAAAAAAATGTAAACTATAATGACATCTAAAACCAAGAAACTCTCCATTTATTAAGTATAATGGCTGATTTAAAAAGCAGTATAGCTGGGCTAGGAACGTGGCTTAGTGGTAGAGTGCTTGCCTAGCATGCATGAAACCCTGGGTTTGATTCCTCAGCACCACATAAACAAAAAAAGCCAGAAGTGGCACTGTGGCTCAAGTGGTAGCACACTAGCCTTCAGTACAGAGAGGCTCAGGGACAGAGCCCAAGCTGAGTTCAAGCCCCAGGCCTGGCACACACATACACACAAAAAAGCAATATAGCTGAGTGCTGGTGGCCCATGCCTATATTCTAACTACTCAGAAGACTGAGATCTGAGGCTCATGGTTAAAAGCCAGCCCGGAAAATAAATCCAAGACACTCTTCTCTCCAATAGCAAAAAGTGGAAACTGAAGACGTGTCTTAAGTGGTACGAGTGGGGAGGAGGAGTTTTGAGAGGATGAAGCCAGGAGAGAGCCTTAGGGTTCAAGTCTTAATACCAGCACCAAAACAAAATTTTTTTTAAAAACCCTGAAAATCTGCTTTATTTACCATTGCTAAAATGTGACACAATCTACTCAAATGACACAAATCATTAAACCAAACAAAGAAATCAGTCTCACTGGCAAAAGAATTACACAGAACAATAGTAAGTGCTAGGAGACTACACTGAGATAAAGGACTCTCATCTGCTATTCCAAGTTTCACCATCTATGTTAAGCTACATGAATTACGTAACAATCAGTTAAAACAGAAAACTTATCTAAAGCCAAGCTCAGTGGCATGTGCGTGTGTAGTTCCAACTCCTCAGAAAACTAAGGCAGAAAGATCATGTGGGCCCAGGATTTCAAGGACTACCTGGGCAACAAAACAAAAGAAACTGTTTCTAGAGTAGTGCTAAGACTCTGAGAAAATTACTTCTTATAGAAATCTGTAAAGAAAAAAAAACTAGACAAATAGTAGCAGTCTTGTACCTTAATTCTTAAGACATTACTGTTAACAAATTAGACAACCAATGCATTGCAGTATATACAAAGACTCAAAATGAATCAAAGTTCCTGTATATACATTAAAACCGTAAAACACTTAGGTAGAAATACAGATGTATACATCTTCATTTTCCTGAGTTAATCAACAGATTCTTATATTTGACACCAACAACACAAACAACAAAAAAAATCACTAGACTTCATCAAAATCAAAATTTTTCATGCTGTAAATAACATCAAGACAATAAAATGACAATGCATTAGACAGTATTTTTACAAGTTATTTATCTGATATGTGTGTGCCTCCTATCTAGAACACATAGAGAACTTACAGCTCCATAGTAAAAACAGAAACATAATTTTGAAGTGGACAAAAGGTCTAAATAGACTAATCTCTTCAAGAAGATAAGTAAATGGTCAATAAATAAGCACAAATATCTAAGATATCACTGAGTATCTGTGAGTATGGCTATAATTTTTTAAACGCATGTTAGCAAGAAGGTAGAAAAAACTACCCTTCATGCAATCTGCTGTCCAACCAAAACAGGCCCATCAGTTATATGATTTAGCAGTTTCATTCCTATAGATCAAAGAGAAAAGTGTATCTCCCAGTTGTACAAACATTCACAGCAATATTAGCGCATCCCAAAGATGTAAATACCACAAACACCCAGTGAATGGTAAAATAAAATGTAGCAGATCCATTCAATAGGATGTTATTTGGCCATAAAAAAAAAATAAGTCCTAATCCACACTACAACATGGGCGAATTTTGAACACATTATGCTAAGAGAAAGGAGTAAGTCATAAGAGATGACATATGTCACAACTCTATTGATATGAAAGGTCCAAGAGGAACCCCCACTGGTCACATAGGCCTGGAAAGCTTGAGGAAAACTGCAAAGTGACATCTAAAGGGCAGGAGATTTCTTTCTGAAATGATGAAAATGTTCTTAAACCAATTGTGGCGATGAATGCAATTGTGAATATATTAAAACCACTGAATTACATCCTTGGCATGGGGTTTTCTAGGTTATGAGTTATAGCTCCAAGTTCTTTGCTTCCCTTAAAAAAATAATCAATTATTACATTTTTTGGAAGAAATGTTGCCAAAGGACTATAAGTCCTTATATCTTTTGCAACGTACATCACTCTGTGTCCTCACTAAATAAAGCCCTATGTTCGTTGGGAAAGGTGTAGGGAAAGATGGGACAGGGTGGTTAGCAAGCCAAGAACTGCTACACTGACATTCTACTTTGAACATTTATATATTTGAAGCTACACGTTAGCATCCTTTTATATAAATCACAGAAATTTCTTCTGAAATTTGAGCAATTGGTACCAAGTAACCTAATATTCATGTACTGAAGTCTACACATATGAAAAGACGGTCATATCTAAGGAGAAAATCGTTTATTTTGTTCAAATGATATAGGAACTAAATCACGTTGGACCACTAAAGAAATTGCCACTGAACTGCCATCACCAGGGTGGAAGAGGGGCAGGGGCCTCCCATCTAAACACCCGTGATGTTCAGTAAACTCAAGAGATTTTCCCACAAAATAGTTTAACATACATAATGATTCCCTCCCCCACAAGATTAATGGGTTTTATTAGTAGTTCACGTGCTAAGGCTACAACTACCCAACCCAAGCTTTCTCTCCAACAATGTAATCATGAGAGAAAACCATGTATGAAAACATACATAAAAACATGTATGGAAAAATCAGAGATTCATCTCTCCTAGCCACCCATGATTTCAAAAAGTAAATCACAGCTTTCAAGACAATTTTATTAGCATGTATTAAAGCTATACACAATTTCTTTGTGACATTTCCATGCATGTATACAAAGTATTCAATCGCTTGTTCCATCAGTCTCTTACCCCTCTGCTCCAACTATAAAAACTATAACCGCAACTATTAAAGCAAGATGTTCTGTTCATAACCCTAACAATCAAGTGCACAACTCTCCAACATTTCAATGAAATCTGAATTTTATTTTTGTCACAAAAATGAGCCTTCCTTACTTATCCTCAGTTCAAGTTGTGATATACAATACCTTCTAAAATTCCTAAGCTTTGGAAGGCAACCAGTAATTTGTATGTTTTGTTTCTGTTACTATTTCTGTTAATACCAAAAAGTTTAAAAGTTAATGAAAATTAGAGTCTGCCTTAGAAAATGCAGGCAATTTAAGGATGAAATAAAGATTAATCATATGTTATAACCTAAGATAATCTTGCACTATTATTTATTTTCTTTATCTGTTATTTTAAGAGACTCTTCTTTGTCTGATTCAAAAAGAAGTATAAGAATTTTTTAATAATGACAAATAATACTGAAAGTAGAAAAGTAATTTGCCTAAGCTATCTGACTCTGGAGGCCATCTTCTTACCGATTCCCCTCCAGTAGCAGAAGACACACCTCAGCAACCTCATCTTCTTGCTGTAACTCTTCCTAACATGAGGCAAATGACACAATGTATATGGCTCACTGAACATGTTCTCATGAGCTCAACTCTAAATGCTAATCTGTCCTGAGATACTTACATATTTCCATTAAATCTAAATATTCCCATTAAAATTTTCTCTAACCAAATAGAAAAAAACAAACATCTATTGTACTTCTTTGAGGCATAGGGTATATGCTAACTTGCATTTATAATATGCCACTTAACTTGTAAATTCACTAAAATGTCTGGCTATATAAGTTGCCAAGGTTAGATATAGAGATAGACATAGATAGATAGATAGCCACAGGACTAGCTGGGCACCACTGGCTCATGCCTATAAGTACTAGCTGAGGAAGTTGAGATCTGAGATTCAAGGTTTGAACTCAAATAAGTAAATTACAGAGGCCCTTATTTCCAGTGAACGTTAACAGCAGAAGCTGGAAGTGTAGATGTGACTCATGTGGTAAGGGGCTAGCTCTGAATGGAAAAAAAGCTAAGTGAGAACATGAGGCCCTGAGTTCAAGTTACAATGCCAACACACACACACACACACACACACACACACACACATATACACACACACACACACACGACTAAACCTAAAACAAGTGTCAGCAGCCTAGAAAATAATTGTCAAACAAGGGAGGGAGGAACACATGCAATAATAGTATTCAGTATACACTATGTGGAAAATTACGTAATTTGTGGGCAGGGCAGGAGGAGGAAACTGGGGGAAGCAAAAGAAGCAGTGACAGTGTCCAAAAAAGAAATGTACTCATGACCTGACTTATGAAATAGTAACCCCTCTGTACAATCCTTTAATAACAATAAAATTGTACTTTAAAAACTGGCGAACAATGATAAAATACCCAGTGTCCCCTAGCCATAAACCTGATGCTTTTTCCCATCGTCTACCAGTCTCATTTGTCACCATTTTCAATTTATTCCAAATTGCCATATGACAATTATCACCCCTGCTAGAGGATTCCCACGGCTACAATGGCTGGCACTAGCAAAGGCTCCAACTCCAGCACTGCTTATTTAGTGTGTATCAAGTTTCCTCGATATGCACTATTTGATGAGCAAAAATCTTAACTAGTATATACTTGAGTAGTAGATAGTACTCTTGAGTAGTATATACTGAGAGTGAATTTCAGTGTTAAAGCACTTTCCTAACATACCATCCACAGCACCACATAAAATAAGTGAATGTTATGTGTATCAAACGACTTGCATTCAAATGTCTGACTTGTGTCGTCTTCTATTACCAGTCAAATTAAAATTATTGACTTTTTCCAGGTACCAATGGCTCACTCACATCTATAATCCTAGCTACTCAAGAGGCTGAGATCTGAATATCCTGCCTGTCTGGGAAGGAAAGTCCTTGATATCCTTACCTCAAATTAACCACCAAAAAGATGGAAGAGGATCTGTGACTCAAGTAGTAGGGCACTAGCCTTGAGCAAACAAAACAAAACAAAACCAAGGATGGCACCCAGGCCCTGAATTCAAGCCCCAGAGCCAACACAAAAATAGAAGCTGGACCTTACTTCTTACCATATAAAAATTAACTAGGAGGCTAGGGGTGTGGCTTAGTGGTAGAGAGCTTGCCTAGCATGCATGAAGCCCTAGTTCAATTCCTCAGTACCACATACACAGAAAAGGCCAGAAGTGGTGCTGTGGCTCAAGTGGTAGAGTGCTAGCCTTGAGGAAATGATGCTTAGGGACAGCGCCCAGGCCCAGGACTGGCAAAAAAAATTTTTTTTAACTAAAAATAAACTTTAGATATAAGAGCTGAAAGTATTTGACTCATAAAACACAGATTATATTATCCTTTCAATATGGAGAAAGGATTCTTAATGAAACACACTAAAATAGATATGTAAGAGCTGATCAAATTAATCTCAGCTATGCAGAAGACAGATGGAGAGGATTATGATTCTAGGCCAACGTGGGGGGAAATAAGGTTGAGAGACCCCATGTCAACCAGTGACAGCTAAATATTGTGGTATCCACCAGTCACCCTAACTACACAGGCACCACAAGTGAGAGAACTCCAGTCCAGGACAGCCCAGACACAAACGTGAGACTACACGTGTCTGATAAGCACAAAGTACTTCGTTCAGACCCGAATACTGCCCTCCCCTCAAGCAAAAGATAACCAACAAAAATGACAGAAATTTTAAGTCAATACCTGATAAAGGACTTTTATCTAAAGTATTTTTTACATTTAGAACTCAATTTTAACTAGTATCTAAAAATAGCAAAGGATTTGAAAAAACATTTCTCCAAAGATATACAAATGGACAATAGTCCATGAAAAGATTCTCAAAATCAATAGCTATCAGAAGTACAAATCAAAACTACAAGATTCTACTTCACACCAGTTGGGATTGGCCAAGGATGTAGCGAAATCTGCATCCTCAATAAAGCCACTATGGAAAATGATCTGACAATTCTTCAAATGATTAAACACAGAGCTCTCATATGACCAGATGTACAAATAAAAACTTTCACATGAATGTTTAGAACAGCATTATTTACAATAGCAAACCCCCCCCAAAAAAAAAGCAACCCAATGGGCTGGGGATATGGCCTAGTGGCAAGAGCGCTTGCCTCGTATACATGAGGCCCTGGGTTCAATTCCCCAGCACCACATATACAGAAAATGGCCAGAAGTGGCGCTGTGGCTCAAGTGGCAGAGTGCTAGCCTTGAGCAAAAAGAAGCCAGGGACAGTGCTCAGGCCCTGAGTCCAAGGCCCAGGACTGGCCAAAAAAAAAAAAGCAACCCAAGTGTCTAGCAAACAATAAACTGACATGACTCTTTGGAGGGGTGAGGGCAGTGTGTTGGAGATCAAACCCAGAGCCTTGCACGGGCTAACTAGCTCTACCACTGAGTTATGCCCCACCCAACATTGCTCATTCTCAAAAGGACCCAATGCCAAACGCTGAGAGGAAAAGAACTACTGCACTGCTTCCTGAGCACAGGGCGACAGGAGATTCCGGTGGCCATTCTTACACAGGACAGGAACAGAGCCTCCATCCTTGGGCCCACATAGGTGAAGTCAAAATCAACAGGACTGTACAAATTGCCTCAAGAGGAACAAATGAACGTGGTAAAGGGACTTGTTACGAGGTCAAATCCAACTTCCGTGCCACGTTTTACAACCCACACCTATTGAAAGTGGGGACACATGTCTTTGTAGTTTAAAAACATCTTTTTAAGTTTTGAATTTGCATTCTTCCACTTTACCACCAACGTATAAATGTGGCGTAATTCCACCATGGTTTGGGCCAGAAAATGTCCCTCCGCCTTTACTGGTTGGGCAATTCCGAATAGGAAGCAGATGCTGAGAGGTTTATGTAGAAAGGATGCAAGGCTTCACAGACACTAGAATCAAGACATGGCAACATCCTTTGTAGTTAGTTCCAGAACAGCTTTAATGTGGATCTGGGGTTCTAAAAAGTAGCTGGCCCTCAAGCCCTACTGAGACGATTGCTACTCCAATGCTTCCCCAGGGGCCAGGTACCTTTGTTAAGATCAGTCAGCCGAGGCTACGGTGGCAAGGAACACACCACAGGGGCTGTGAGAACCCTGTTTAAGCAACTGCGCAAAGCTGCTCCCTTGGCCGAGGCTGGGGCTCAGAGCACAGCAGTCCCCTAGAACACAAAGCCTCTGCTCCAGCTGAGATGGTCAGATGCCATTCTAGTACCATAAGATGGCCTGCATGAATACAGAAATCTAACAATTACAGTTTTGAAGTAGAAAGAAAAAAAAACCTTCAGTCACAAAAATCTCTACTGCAGCATCAAAGTGATCTGGCTTTGCTTGAATTCCTTCAAGTACTGGAGAATACTAAAAATCATTGTCATGGATTAAACCATTCTGGTAAGATTAAAAGTCTCTGCTAAGACTAGGAACAATGGCTCACACTCGTAATTTCAGCAACTCTGGAGGCTGACACTTAAGGATTGTGGTTGGAAGCAGCGCAGGTAGGAAAATCTAGGAGACTCTCATCTCTCATTAATCAGCAAAATGCTGGAATAGAGCTACTGCTAAAGCAATAGAGTGCTGGCGTTCATCAAAAAAAGCTCAGGGACAGCACCCAGGCCTTGAGTTCAAGCCTCAGGAACTGTGAGTACATGTGCGTGCATGCACATGCACATGCACACACACACACACACACACACACACACACAATCTTAAATGAGCACAGAGGCTCATGCCTGCAAGCCCTCCTACTTGGGAAGCACAGAAAAGAGGATTGAAGTTTGAAGACAGCCTTGGGGGGGTGGGGCTAATGAGACCCTATCTCACACAAGTTGTGTGTTGAAGCATGCTTACAGTCCTAGCTATGCAGTGGTAAAGAGAATTAAGAACGTGGGCCAGATCCAGGCAAAAAGCATCAGAACCTACCTGAAAAATAACTAAAGCAAAAAGGGGTAGGGACACAGCTCAAGAGGTAGGATACTTGCCCTCAGTCCAAATCCCAGTATTTATAACAATAAATATAAATATCTCTGTTGAGACAAAATCTACCTTGATGTAAACTCTGCCAATTAGCTTTAGATTCTTTTTCTAAAGCAACAAACAATAAACTTACTCAACCAACTAAGATCACTTTAAGTATGATCTCTATTTTCATTTAGCCTTTGACTAAATTAAATCTACTGAGTAGTTTAAACTTGTTATTCCTCCTAGGACTTGTTTAGACATCCATGATCTTCCTGGTTGCCTTCTTTGGACACATTCTACTATGTTCAAACCACTCTTCAAAGAGTCACTTGGGACAAAGATCAATATCTGAGTGATTAGAACACTGAAGTTATTCATTTTAAGGAACTAAGATCATCATTAATTATCATTCCATTAATCATTCCATTAATCCAACATGTATTTTTCAGCAACTACATTATACTGGCAAGTTCATATAAAGAAAATAACCATTACCTTTCTTGGATCTGCTTTCAGTGCTACTAAACACTAAGTATAGTGAAAAATGTGTTTGTGGTAATATCAGCATAAGGACAATTTATTTTCAGATTTTTCACAGATATCATTATCTCAAACGTGACTGTAGTTAAAGCCAGGCAACCTACGTAAAATTGTGTTTCAATATATGGCACCTGCCGGAGTATGTCCACTAGCCAGAGGAGATGTCCTACCTAGGCAAAAGGTTTTCTAAATAGTTTAAAAGTACAGATCCAGGGGCTGGGAATATGGCCTAGTGTCAAGAGTGCTTGCCTCATATACATGAAGCCCTGGGTTCGATTCCCCAGCACCACATATACAGAAAACGGCCAGAAGTGGCACTGTGGGCTCAAGTGGGACAGAGCTCAGGCCCTGAGTTTAAGCCCCAGGATTGGCAAAAAAAAAAAGTGCAGATCCAGTGTGTTTACTTGAAGATTTATAGACACACTCTAATTACTACCTATAAGGGAAACTATGCAACCTGTGCTTCTTTGGGTCTGGCTTACTTTACTTAATACAATGTTTTCCAAGTCTTTCTACTTCCTTACAAATAGTGCAATACCATTCTTTCTGATGGAAGCAAAGAATTCCACTGTGTATATATATATCACATTCTCTTGATCCACTCATCCACTGAGGGACATCTGGGTTGATTCCTGTTGAAAATGAAGTATACAACTTGTGGGGGAGGGACGTTGGGAGGGAAAAACCTGGGAGAAAATGAGGGAAGAGGTAACACTTCAAAAAGAAGTGTACTCATTACCTGACTTATGTAACTGTAACCCCTTCTACATTACCTTTACAATAAAATATATTTTTAAAAAATAGTGCAAATCCACAGCAGCTGATACTAGTTAGCAGCATAGACAAAGATGACCATCTCAAGAAGAATTTGTAGAGAGGGATTTGAAGGCATGATGTGAACTTTGGTATGATTACAAGAATTGTTAAGAGGCTTGAGACAGCCCAGACTGAAAAGAATAGTTCTTTCAAAAATGAAGAGAAGCTCCAGAGCTCTCTTCTTTGCAGGAAGCAAACTAAAACTGCTACTCAGCTACAAACAGGGTCACTTCTCATTTAGGGGGAGGAGCAGAAGGACCTCTAGCGATTTGGGCTCCAAAACAGAAAAGGAAATCTTTCAGGCAGAACTGGGTTGTAACCAACGTGATCTCCATTCTCCACCCCCAAAGTAGTGGATCCTAACAACATGGACATGGTTAGATTTCAGAATTGCTGCAGACCAGCAGTTGCTAAATGCTTCCACTCCTCCTGGAGTTTAATGGTACTGTCTACTGGGGATAACCTGTACTGTCTCAAGAGGGACCCAGCACTCCTGCAAAGAAGTGGGATCTAACCCTCCCCGCCCATTTGAATCTGATAGGACCTTGAGGGTTGTCTGGAACAACAGAATATAGAAGTAACACATGACTCAAGAAGCCTTGGAGCTTCCGTTCTTACCCTCCTGGGGCACTGCTGCGTGCGTGTGTGTGTGTGTGTGTGTGTGTGTGTGTGTGTGTGTGTGTGAAAATCCCAAGGTATTCCTATTGAAAGGCCGCATGAAAGAGAACCAAATCCTGTCTACACTGACAGCTGGAAATAAGGTGCAGACACAAGTGAGGACATCTTAAACCATGCAGTCAAGCTGTCAGATGGCAGATGCCAGTGAGTGACTGTAGGCAAATGCATTAAAATTTTAAAAGCCAGCTAAGTCTAGCTCAAATAACAGAATCATGAACAAGTAACTGTTTTAAACCACTTCAATTTGAGATTTTTGCTTACTAACAGATAACTGAGATAGTAAATAAAATAATGGTGCATTAAAATAATTGTACATCCTAACTTTGTTAAATACAATCAGCAACTTGAACATGCTTTCTAAAAATATTAACCCAGGGAAAAAAGAAGAGAAATTCATGTGGTTGAAGTGGATGTAAAATACCACAGATTAAAAACTACAATCACTTTGTTAATGTTTAAAGATACTTTTGAAATTTGATTATTACAGAAGAAATCCTCAGAATCCTTTACTACTGTGTATCCAATCTCTAGACTCAAAAGTTTATATGAATAGAGGAGCAACATCAACGTTCTGTGAATGTCACTAAATACAGTCAACTAGGATGGATGACATTCTTTTTTATTAGTAGTAATTTATTGTCAAAGTGATGTTCAGAGGGGTTACAGTTTCATACATAAGGCAGTGAGTACATTCTTATCCAACTTGTTACCTTTTCCCTCATTTGTCTCCCACCTCCCCATTTCCCTCCCCCCTGTATGACATTGTTGATGCTACCAAACACAAACAAGATCTAAACATCAGTGGCTCACACCTGTAATCCTAGTTACTCGAGAGACTGAGATCTGAGGATCCAGGCTGGAAGTCAGGTTGGGCAGGAAAGTCCCTGGGGCTCTTATTTCCAAGTAACCACCAAAATGCCAGCAGTAGAGCTGTGGCTCAAGTGTTAAGAGAACAGCCTAGAATGAAAATGCTCAGAGGACAGTGCCCAGGCCCTGAGTTCAAGCCCCAGGACAGACAGACACTACCACACACACATGCACACACACACACACGCACGTACACGCACGCACACACACACACACAATGACAGGGACTTGTACAGCACTTGCATAGCATATGCAAAGCCCTGGTTCAATTCTAATACCTCAAAAATAAATATAAAAATGGAAAATTACAGTAGTCCCCGTGACATTCCACAAACATGCCAGAAATCAAACCCTATCTATAGGATGGTTTTCCTTATACATAAATGCCTATGATATTTAATTTATAAGTTAGATTCAATAAGAGATAAGTAAAAAAGTAAAACATTAGATAATAGGACTATATAATTTAAAACTGGCAAACCATTTCTGAAATTTTTCATTTGATGTTTTCTACAATCAGTTTACCCTGAATAACTTCACAATAACAAATAGACAAAAAATTAGGATAACAGGAGTGAAGGTACATATTTAAATAGAATAGAATTATTTTTGAGGTCAAAAATATAGACATGTATATTCAATTTTAAATTCTTCTGAGGGGATCCCTGTGTAGAGACAAGACACTAGAATTCTGATCATTTTAGCAAGGCGACCTAGGTAGGGCAAAGCACTCCAAAATACCCAAAAGGCACATGGACTCCACAAAATTAATAGCTAATAATACAGTAGTTACCTATAGCTAAACACAATATTTTAAATGACCATTAATACTAAATATTACCACTTGTTAAAACTACCACACATGAAGAACTTTCTACATGTTAAATGCATTTTCATGGAATCCTGTTAATAATCCTATGGAGTAGGTAGTTTATTCTATTTTAGAAAAATGGTAAACTGAGGTTTAAAGAATAAAAGTAACTTTTCAAGACCATACTACTAATTAGTAGTAAGACCAATATTAAATACAGATTGGTTTTTGCTATCTGTGCCCATACCAGGGGGCTTGAACTTAGGACTTCACACTTGGCTTTCTTGCTCGTGGTAGTACTCAAATGACTTGAGCCATACCTCCAGTCCTGCATTTTGCTGGTTACTTGAAGGGGAACTCTCACAAATTCTTCTACCCGGGTTGACTTCAATCTGAAATCCTCCAAGTCTTAGCCTCCAGTCTAGCTTTCTTGATGGTTAATTTGAGAATGGAGTCTTGAAGACTTTTCAGGCCAGGATGGCTTCAAACTATGATCGTCCAAGCATCAACCTCCTGACTAGCTAGAATTACAGCAACAGCCACTGGTGGCCAGACATTTAGGCTTTTTTAGACTCTCAGTCCAATCTTTTTTATCATTAGCATACTTTAGTTTGGGGGGAGGGGAGAATGTCCATTATTAACATTTCCACATGTGCATACAACCTACCAAACACTCCCTCTGTCTCTGTCCCTCTCCCCTCCCCTACTCTCCCTTCCCAATACAATTTCAACAGGTTTCATTGTTCTATTTTCATATAGGGAAACACACTACTTTGACTGTGTTCATCTTCTGTTATCCTCATAGCCCTTCTCCCTCCCAATGACATCCATCTCCTCAGTGAAGCCTAGCCCACTTTGCAGCCATTCCTTTCAAGCTCTACCTTCTGCTACTTCTCCACAGAGTCCAATTCTAAACTCCAAACAAAAAAAAAAACCAGTCATTTTAATGTCAGGAATGCAACAAAATATATGTTGCCTACCAAGAATAGAGTGATTGGGTCAGTTGGTAGTGGTCTAACATCCATTCTATACTAGATACATAGGGGTATAAGGCTATAATCAATTTAGCCTCTTTGAGCTTTAAAATGAGATATAACTACATATTTTCAGGACTTAACCTTCCCAGCTCTGAAATTCTGTTTAATTTAGGCCCAAGCATGGTAGTACATGTATTTACTAATAGTTCATGTATGTAGGGAGATGTAAGTAGGATTATCCTAAAGTGAGACCTTATAAAAAATTAATGCTAGAAAGGGGTGAAGGCATGCCTCAAATAGTAAAAGCATTTGTCTTGCAAGTGTGCAAGGTCCAAGTTCAACCCCCCACCTCCTGCAAACAAAAACCAAAGGGCACCTAAGAACAAGAGACATAAAGCAATTGTTCAAACAAATACATGTTGATTATAAAAAGTATTTTCCTTTTTTTTTGCCAGTCCTGGGGCTTGAACTCTGGGCCTGAGCACTGTCCCTGGCTTCTTTTTGCTCAAGGCTAGCACTCTACCACTTGAGCCACAGCACCGCTTCTGGCTTTTTCTAAATATATGTGGTGCTGAGGAATTGAACCCAGGGCCTCATGTATACGAGGCGAGCATTCTACCACTAGGCCATAGTCTCAGCCCCTATTTTTAAAACTATGTTTTACCAACTCAAGAGTGAATTTTCGCAAATTTCCAACTACTAATCTACTGGAGATTTTTGTCTTTTTGAGGTTTTGATTTTTTTGTTTTTATTAACGACGATCTTCAGTTACTTCCAATTTTCTTTATGTACAATAACAAACATTTAGATTTTGGCCTGGCATACCAGTCATCGTAGATAGCTACTAGGGAGTCTGAGCTTAAGAAGACTGTGGTTTAAGGCCAGCCCAGGCAGAAAAGTTCCCAAGATTCCTTCTCAAGTGAAAGCTGGGAACTCTGGTGACCCCATCTCAAAAAGAACCTGCACAAGCTAACTTTAAAAAGAAAACCAAAGTATTACAGAGCAGAATAAAATAAATAAGTGCAAAAGGCAGTGGGGAGGCTGGAGGTAGAGTATCTGACTGGAAAATGTGAGGCCTGGAACACTGCCAAAAAAGAAAGCAAACAGATCTCATAAAGCTATTCACTAAACCTAGCACAATCACTGGAATAAAGCATACTCAAAAGAGTGAAAATTACTAACTGAATCCAGCATATGTTACAGTAGCCAATAAAAATCAAGTAAAGCACTGTGGTTAAATTATCTAAGGAGCCCATACTCAGAAATTATTTTTACAACATGGCTCAAATGAAGACACTTGCAAAAGAGTTCCTAACAGTAAAAAGAAATGTTAAAAAGCAAAACAAAACAACAACAACAAAAACCAGCTGGTGCTGTTGGCTCACACCTGTAATCCTAGCTACTCAAAAGGCTGAGATCTGAGGATCACAATTTAAAGCCAGCCAGGCAGGAAAGTCCCTAAGACTCTTAGTTCCAATTAGTCACCAAAAAGCCAAAAATGGAGCTGTGGCTCAAAGAGTAGAGCACTAGCCTTGGGTGAAAAAACCTAGGAACATTGCCCAGGAACCATATGGCGCACACATACACAATGAGTATCAAATGCTAGTCAAGAAATTAGGATGACTAGAAAGTAAATGTGAAATATTAAAGTAGGATAATGATAATAAAGATAATCACAAAGTAATTATTACACCAGGACTTTTTAGATTGAAGTAGTAGACAATATCAAAAATAACTTGCTCCACAAAAGAACATACCACAGGTACAAAAACTTGAAGAAAAAGGGCAGCTGGATACATATGGAAAGATCATGGGGACTATTTTTGTTTGGGGGGAGTTACTTATTTGAGGACAGTATTTGAATTTGAACTCTTGACCTGTGTTTGCTAGGCATGCATTCTACCACTTGAATCATTTTCCCACTTCCAACAAATTCAAAGGTTTTAAAGGGTCGGGTACACTGATGGTGCTGTAACCATAACCAAAAATAGAGAAGGACCATGAAGAATATGTACCTAACTAAATTTTCTGTAGACCTAAATCTGAAAGGCATTTTATGGACTTGATAATCAGTGTCCTGAGTGCATTCCTTTATAAGAAGAAAAAAAAAAAGGAAAAAAGGAGTTGATGTTCCATAATTACTAAAGACAAACCTACCTGAGTTCAGAATCCCAGCAACTCCATCAATGGCCAAAGAGAAATGTGTCATGGTAACATTAGATGCCACATAAGAGTAGTAGTCTCGGCTAAGAAGACAGTATCTTGCACTAACATAAGAGCATTTTAGGACTGGGATGTAGCTCAGTGGCAAAGCGCTTGACTTGCAAGTGCAATAATGTCTGGGGTTCAATCCTCAGTACCAAAAGAATAAAAAAAAAAAAGGACACTCTACAAAATGAATCATGAAATGAATGGCTACATAGACAAATCAATAGCTATCATCAGCAATGAATTATCTGATTCAGAAGAAGCTAACAAGTTCATAATGTTCTAGCTTCCAGATATTTTAAAATACTCATTTGACAAATTACACAATATCCTTTTAGAATACCCATAACTTAAGAATTTAAGTTTTCTACAATATGAAAGTGAAACAGAGGGCTCCTGAAAAATTCAAATAATCTAGGGTTTGTTTTTTTTTTAAGCTGCAAATATCAGATATTCAGATAGTGATCAGGTCTTCTCTCTATCCCTACAACGTGAGTCAAGTTGCCAATTACAACCAGGATCCTTTCAAATAATCCCTCATAAAATCATCTGGCTAACCATCAGAACAGGGATTCTTTTTTTTTTTTTTCTTTTTAATTCCCTCTTGCAGGATCCTCAAATGAGGAGTAAAATCAGATATAAACTTGAGCCAGAAGTGAACACTTCCCGTGACCACAAATGAGAGCTGACTTATTTCACGTGTGACCACAGATTTAAAAAAAAAAACAAAAAACAAATTACCATTTGCACCTGGCGATCGAGACCCAGCCAATACGTCGGCAACCCATGGCACTGGCTAAGCGTTACACGCATTAAGAGATCCCGTGTTACTTTTAAGGAGTTTAGATGTCGCATTCATTTCCAGCAGATAAGGCACCCGTCAGCTGCCTTCCTCTGCGGGTTTCGGTGCCAGGCCCTTCCAAAGCTGGGGATGATAGGGTGAACTTCAAAAAGGAAAGCAACTCTGGGGGGGGGGGGCGGCGGGGGGGAGAAAGACGGTACCCTCCAAGAACCAGGAGCCCCGTGACGCACTCGGAGCTCGGCAGACACCTCCCGGGTTTACCTCGACTACAGCGGCTGGGAAAGATGTCGTCCACGTGCACTATTGTATTCCAGACATGTTTATTTATGTTTGACTTCTTTGAAATCAGTTCTCTTAACCTCTGCCCCGGGGGGTGGGGGGTGCCGGGGTGTGGGGGGGGGGGAGCCCAGGGCAGCGCCGCTGGTGGTATCTGAGCGCAATGCAAGTTTAATTAATTTTAAAAAAAAAAACCACAACCTCTTTATTTTCTTCCTAATTGCAGCATCTCGCTGCCCTCACCTCTCACACCTGCCGCCCCCACCTCCGCTGTCACCCCCACCACGGCCGCCGCCCCGGGTCCCCGTGACAACCTCACCCCCAGGGCGGGCTCCCCTAGGTCCGCCTGCCGGGCCCCCGCCCCGGCCGGCTAGCCTGTCACACGAGTCGGGCAAGTGAGGGCTCCACCTGCCGCGACGCCGGGTGCCCACCTGGCCCGGGCCGGGCCGGGCGCCCCTTTGCCCGGCGAGCGCGCGACCCCACCTCGCTCGGCAGGTGACGCGGGGCGGAGCGGCCCAACGCCGAGCCCAGGCGTTTCCACCCCCGAACCCCAAAGCCGTGACGCGAGGTGGTGGGGGGGGGGGGAGGGTGCCGGGGCCACGACCCACGCACCAGGGAGCGGCAAGCCCGCGTGCCCGGCCCTGGGGCGTAAGGGGGAGCCGCGGGGGGGGGGGCGGGACGCGGGCGGGGGGCGCGGAGCCACTCGTCCGCGGTCGCCCCCCACGCCGCGGCGCGATGGCGAGAGCGCCGCGGGGCCGCCGCTCACCTTGAAAGGGTTGTTGAGATCCGGATCCGCGAACGGGTTGCTGTCGAAATCCGACATCTCCCCGGCGCTCGGCGTCACCCACCGACCCAGGCGCAGAGAGCGAAGCCGGAGAGAGGGAAACGAGAGCGAGAGGAGACCTGGCGAGGCCGCCGCCCCCCTGCGCGCTCACGTCGCCGCCGCCGCCGCCGCCGAGCAGATCCGGGTGCAGCTCGCGGGGCCACCCAGCCGGCCGTGCCACTGAGCATGCCCGGTGCGACGTCTCCCGGCCCGCCCGCCGCGCCGCGCCGCTCCCGTTCCGCGTGCCCTTCCTGCGGGCCTGGCTCCAACGCTCCGGGCTTTGGCGAAGACCACGGAGGGACCCGCAGCCTGGGGGAAACCCGGGCCGCGGCGCGTCCTGCGCGCTCCGGGGGCCGGCCTGGCGCGCGCGCGCGCGGCTGGAGACTCGGTTCTCGGGAGCGAGGGTTTCACCGCAGCTCCCGGACGGCACTTGGTGGAGGAGAGGGGACGGCGTTTTGTGGGAGAGAAAGAGCTCCCCCCCCCCCCCCGCATCCCATCCCATCCCATCCGCGGGGCGGTGGGCGCACACCTGGGGATGGAGTGGCTCCCAGGGAATCGTGCGCGCCCGGGCGAGGGGCGGGAGGGAGTCAGGCCTGGTGCCCGCGGAGCTTAGCGCACCCCCCGACCCCACCGGGGGGCCCTTTCTTCCCCTTGGCGGGTCCTCCGACTCTAGGTTGTCTCTAAATCACGGAGAGCAGCCTGGCGCGGCCGATCCGCAGAGGTTTGGGAACGGGGATGGGATTCGGTACCCGGCCCGGCCCTGGCTCCCATGCTTTCAACCCCCCCCCCCCCCCAATAATGGAGGATGGCTGGGAGATGGGGAGATAGGGAAAGGGAGAAGGCGGCCAGAGTCTAGACATCAAGGGCCTCAACAAAAACCACTGTTTACTTTCAAGCATTTGGATGCAGAATATACCCCTCCTTGACTTTTCTATTTTCCTTCCAACCCTGGAAATGATTCTGGAAAAATGTGTGTCAGGAAATTGTTATCATTCCTTGCCCTACTCCAGAACTTGTTGAGGGCAAGGCTTTCCCCACTATCATCTTCCTTGCACCCTAATGGAGAAGCGCTTACACACACACTAACTACACAAAGCCAGCATTGACTTGGTGGGTGCCTGAGAATTGGAAGAACCTAGATCCAATCTTCCTTGACATTTTGAGGGACTTGCAAAGTCGTCTAGCTAGTGATATTTTCTCTTCAGTATAAAAACACGTGCTAGAGATGTGATCTGAATTGGATGAGATCCAGGTTAGGGCTATAAGTTAACAGCTTCTGAGTGTCAGCTAGTAACTGGCAACCGACCAGAATGCCCATGGCAGAGTAGTTAAGATTCTACCTTTAGAATAGCAAGCAACCCTATGGTGAGCAATTGAGCAACCTCAATTGCTACCTGGTGTCTGGTTCATAACTGCTCCGGTTGAATGCCAAAAAATAATCAGGGGGACCAGCCCATTGCTCTTTGCTGTGCCTGGTTTCTTCTGAGCTCGACCTTTCTCAGCTGGTTCTCACTAATTTGACCTTCACTCCTTCCACTTGTCCTCTGAATGACTCAACTAATCAGTATCTACTATGCATCTTCCATGTTCCAAGACAATAAAGATAAGCTGAGTCTGCAATGCAGGATGGAAATTCCCAACTAGGCTCTGTTTATAGTTAAAAAGTGTTAGCACTGCAGAGGTTTGAGACTTCTTTGTTACAGAATCATTTGCAATACTTGTTATAAAAACGCAGTCCCAAACAGGTAGGACTGTGGCTCAAGTGATAGAGCTCTCAAGAACCAGGCCTCAAAGTTCAACTCTCAGTTCTTTAAAAAAAAAAAAAAAAAAAAAAAAGATTGACACACCCATCCCTCCACACCCCCTATCCTTAATCTTGAGACTTCAAGGGTTCTATAGTAGGAACCTTGTGTTTACATTTGTTTTTTGAATGCCTTAACAAGAAATACATTATTCTATATAAACACATTAAATAGATTCTAGCATACATACTGTTTTATTCCAGTTAGAATTTTTGTCTTCACCTATGTTAAAAATGTGTTTCAGTATTGCTACAATATTGTATTTCTCTACTCATTATACCTTTGACATAATCGTGTGGAAATATTTTTCTCTTGATGACTCTTGACATTGGGAAGATGGGATGGTAATATAAACATTTTTCTGCAGTGTGTTTTTCTCAGGGATACTTGTGGCAGTTACTCAGCAAGATGTACTTTGGCATAGAGACAGTAAGGTTTCTCATTGCAGCATGTCCCAGAATATTTGTACCATCAGTAGAGATGGAAGGGGTAAAGGGGGCTCCTTTTACCACAACCAAGATTCTAAAATGGAGAGATGGTACCCACACTTGAGGATCCCTGATATTAGTATATTCAGGCACATTGTTCAAGGATGAATTTACTCATTCATTAGCTTTCTTTTTTTTTTTTTGGCCAGTCCTGGGCCTTGGACTCATGGCCTAAGCACTGTCCCTGGCTTCTTTTTTGCTCAAGGCTAGCACTCTGCCACTTGAGCCACAGGCGCCACTTCTGGCCGTTTTCTGTATATGTGGTGCTGGGGAATCGAACCCAGGGCCTCATGCATACGAGGCAAGCTCTCTCGCCACTAGGCCATATCCCCAGCCCCTCATTCATTAGCTTTCATGAAATTAGAATTACAAAACATGAGAGCTGGAAGGAACCTTAGCCTTTCTCTTGACCGAGGAAACAGTTTGGGCAGGTTTAATAATTTGCCTCAAATGATAAACGAAGTGAATGGGGAAGTTGGGAACAGAATTCCTGGCTTTGGCTTACATTTTAGACATTTAACTGATAGTTTGGGTTAGTAATAATTTCACATAGTTAGAGGAAGTGATGTGTTTAAGGTAAGAATTTCAGCTCACAGCAACCTTCATTTGCCATAGGAGTTCATTTTGGTAGGGGTTGTCTCCAAAGGATAACAAAACCAGAACTAAAACCAACTGTGGAACTTGTAGGCAGGAATGAGAGGGGAAACAGTGGGAAAATGAAGGAAAGGGTGACATTGTCCAAAAATGACATGTGCTCATTACCTGACTTATGAAATGGTAACTGACCCCTGAGTACAACACTTTAATAACAATAACACATTTTTTAAATCTAAACTCGTTTCTGAGTTATGACCTTGGTCATAGCAATCTACCTTTCTGATCTGAATTTTTGTACTACTCTACCAATCATTGAATTTTTCTTGAGCACCTACTAAGCAGTAATCAATGTTTTAGAAGCTGAGGATAAAGCAGTGTATCAGAATGAGATAGGGCCTGCTCCCAAGAAACTTCCTAAAAGCTTCCAACATGGATAAATGATATTTTGGGTCCTTGCACAACTGAGTTTATTCATCCATGAAAGTGGTTCACCTCTCTAATCCTGTCTCCCTTATATGTCCTCTGCCGTTGTCATGCTGCCTTTCCTCAGTCTGACAAATGCAAATGCGTGTGTGTGTGTGTGTGTGTGTGTGTGTGTGTGTGTGTGTATCACTGGTACCAGGGCTTAAACTCACGGCCTTGTGTCTTTGTTGGTATCTTTTTTTTTTTTTTTTTTGGTCCAAGATGGTCAAACGCCTTACCTGATGCTTTTGGTCATTGGTTACTGGTCTACCAACTGAACCACAGTTCCAACCCCTGTATTTTTTGGTACTAGTCCTGGGGCTAGAACTCAGGGCCTGGGTGCTGTCCATGAGCTTTTTTTTTGCTCAAGGCTAGCACTCTACCATTTGAGCTATAGCTCCAATTCTGGCATGTTGGTAGTTAATTAGAGATGAGTCTCACTGGACTTCCCTGCCCAGACTGGCTTTGAACTACACCTTCAGATCTCATCTTCTTGAATAACTAGGACAACTGGTGTGAGCCTGTATTGCATCAGTGTCTGGCATAACATGAGTTGTTAAAAGTGAAGTAGGAAGGCACAAAGGTTGTTGAATTTGGAGATAATTGTATGGCTTCTTGAGCCAAGGGAAGTGAGAGTCCTGTAGAAGCTGGAAAGAACCCTTAGATGACCACTAATAAGGAAGTGATTATATTTAACATACTCTAAAGTTTAAAGTAAATGTCACAGTCTTGAACTATGACAATATGATCTCCATGTGAAGAGGTAGAAGGAGCCCTGATGCTATTGCATGTAAATCTAGATTATTTTTATTCAGTTTCAGAAAACTAAATTTTGATTTTCTTTCATGAACCATAAATTACATAATCACACTTGACATTACCTAATGTGTCGGCAATTTCCTAAGTCTTCAAAGTAAGGATGATTTATCATTCTTAAATTTCAAATTATGTATAAATCTTCAGAGAACTTTTGTAAGACAGAAAATTATCACAACAATCTAGCCCATTTTCTGATTTCCCAAAAGAAATATCTTCAAATCAGATTATTTCTTTAAGAAAAGAAAGGTGTTTTTTTTTCATGTGTTGCCTTTCTACTTTAATGCTGACGTAAAAAAAAAAAGTCAAGTTGTATTACTTGTATCTTTTCTACCTCATATAAGAGGAGAGCAAAAACAGTGAACATTTTTCAAATGCCTAGAATATGTCAACACTGAAATACTGGATTATTAAAAGATATTTTCTTATATAATCACACAATTTGGAAAATTAAGGATTATTGTCTCTAATTTACAAATGGGAGCACAAGAAAGCAACATAAATCTGAAAGTTATTTTGAGAATTATTATCATAGAGGCTTCATATCTGGTGTTTTGTATGCTCTTGTGTTCTACATTAAGCTTTATTACATTGCCCAAATAGACAATTCCATGTAGTTATGTTGTCTTAAATGACATAATCATTTTTTAGAGAGGGACCTTACACTTTTTATTGATTGATTGATTGATTGATTGATTGCAGGGCTTCAACTCCATGCCTGGGCACTGTCACTGACTCTTTTTGCTCAAGGCTAGTGCTCTACCACTTTGAGCCACAGCACCACTTCTGGTTTTGGAAATAAACATCTTACAGATTTTCCTTTCTGGGCTGGCTTCAAACCGTGATCCTCAGACTCAGTCTCCTGAGTAGCTAGGCCACCAGTGTCTAATAATTTTATTTTATCTTTAAATCATTGTACAAAGGGGTTTTAAGTTCTAAGTTTATAAGAACAATGCATCTTGATCAGTATTACACCTTTCATTCTTCTACACCCTTATCTTTATCCAAACGACCCATCCCCCTCAAGAAATCTAGTTCCATTTTCACATATGTATATTAAATATTATGACTATATTAGGTACACCATTGTAACTCATGCTTTCCCAGTCACTAACTGTCAGGGGATGGAAGGGAGGCAGTGTCAGAGATGTAAATAATCATGTCTGGAGCATCTAGGTCTCTCATCTACCTCAACCTTAATCATCTAACCAGTCAGTAGCTGGAGCATCTGCTACTTGATTTTTCTCCATTTTTTTTGGCCTCGGGAGTTTTCACGATTCTGCCTACCTATTGGCATGGTCCTGAGGGCACACATTGTTTCTCCATCACTGCCAGCATGGACCCACTCAAACTTCACTTTCCCAAGGAATAGTTGAGGCATTGTGTTCTGGGGAGAAGTGTGTCTCCCACAGAGAAGTCCTCTTTTTTTTTTTTGTTTTTTTACAATGCTTACATAAAACACAATTTCTCCTTTCAATACCCTCTTTGATTCTCCAGCCCTTCTCTTGTGGAACTTGGGGGGCAAAAATTTTCAGAGGAGCTAGGATATGTGGATTGAAGCTCTTAGAAGATGCTGCATCTATACCTTGCAGAGCTGGAAAACCCTAATTATAGAGATGGAATGTTGTAGATTGAGACTGTGAGGTGCTTTATTTTAACCAATTATCTTACTTTTGTAGGTGGCTGGCTATTCCCCAGACTATCACGTAAACTTCTTGAGTTCGATCACTGGGCATGAATGTTTTAAGTTAACATTTAAAACCTACAGGAGATTGGGAGCAAGATGGCAGAAAGAGAACAGGGAAGAATTTAGGCTCTTTCTGAAGCAGCAGAGTTTTCAGGTCCCCTCAAGTTGCCATGTCTACAGAGCCACACCAAGTATGCTATAATGATACAGAGATACACACCAAAAAAGAACAATCTAGACTGACTGCATATAACGCAGATCCCAGTGCCCCCTGTCACTGTGGTGCTGGTGGCAGCGGCAGCCGTGGCCCAACCCTGGGCTTTGCCACAGAATCTAAAGAGCCTGCATGGCAAAAAGCAGGCGCAGGAGCCCAACGCCAGCCTGGCCACAGTCAGACACAGAGACAATTTGCCACCACTCAGGTGGTCTAAAGCATCACCAGAAACCGTGAGTACCCCACAAAAGACATCTTTCCTCCACCCCCTGCAGAGAACAGCATCTGGAGGGGAACCCCTCCCCCTACAAGAGAAGAATGCCAATTTTGAAACTGGCAAAGAAGCTGCCAGAGCACCCAGCTGGAAACACTTGCAGGAGAAGTGGCGCCATTTTTGAAAAGGGCAAAAGAATCTGCTACCCTTGCATCACTCATCCCTGGCAGCAAACAAAAGACCAGCCTAGCAGAAGACAGCTGGGCCCCCCAGCAGGGAGCAAGGACAAGGTCAAAGGCCTTTCCAGCCAGCCAAGTACCTAGCTAAAATCTTACCAAACAAAACAAAGATAGGTCATAAAAGCTGAGTATAATTCCAGGCCATACTGAGTAGAACCCAGGTGCTAGCCACCCCTCCATATTCCGGACACAGGGCAGCCTCTCCTACCCCCAAGCTCTCTGCAGAGGCTAGGCTACAGTTAGGAGCCATCTCCTACCTGTAAACCAAAGAGCCACCGCCCCCCACCCAATGCTGCCTGATACAGACTGGGAGGAGAGCTGCAAAGACCAATTTTGTAAGGTGGCACATGTTTCTGGCCACTGAAACAGATTAGAGAATTCATCTTTCCTCTTTGATTTACAAGCAAACTACACACCAGCCTTAAGAAGATAGTTATTCCCCAGCTGTACTGAGAGTGGGAATCTGACAGCCACACTCCCATCTCAAGAAGGCTTCAGAATCCAACTGCACCCAGCCCCTTGAACGTAAGAAGTGCAGATCCCAGCGGACAAACATCAGCGATGCCTCCTACCTGTGAAATAAGGAACTCGACCCCCATGGCTGCCTAGGTCTTGGTTACAAGAGTTCAAGCCCCAGGACTGGCAAAACAAAAAGAGAAAAGGACAGCTGCAGATCTCAGCAACTAAAACAGAGACTCCACGAAGACACTGCACACCGCAAATGGAGACACGGGTCCCTCAAAACAAATTGAGAGCTCATTGCTTTTTGTTTGTTTTTTCTGCTGGTTTTTTGTTTTGTTCTTTCATTTTTTGTTGTTGTGATTAGTCTTAATATAGAGTTTATGGGGATTGCTAATCCTGTTGCTGAGTGAGTTCATACTTAATTCTGGCAGCATTATTATTGATTGCTTTTTCATTTTTTTTTTTTTTTTTTTGTCAGTTGTGGGACTTGAATTCTGGGCCTGGGCACTGTCCTTTAGCTCCTCAGCTCAAGGCTAGCACTCTACTACTTGACCCACAGTGCTACTCTTAGTTTTCCTGTAGTTAATTGGAGATGAGTCTCATGGACTTCCCGGCCCAGGCTGGCTTTGAACCACAATCCTCAGATCTCAGCCTCTTGAGTAGCTAGGATTACAGGCATAAACCACCAGCACCTGGCTAAATTTTCATTTCTTTTACTTTTGTTTTTATTTTCTAGATTTTTTTCCTTCTTTTCCTCCCCCCTTCTTTGCTTTTAATTCTTTTTTCTCCTTGTTTTATTTTTATTTCTATCTCTTTTAATTTTGTTTTCCTTTATTTCTGGACCTTCTCTTTTTCTTACTTTATTCCTTTGTTCCATTATTAAGTTTACTTGTTTGACTATTTTTGTGTCTTTTTTTGCCAGTCCTGGGACTTGGACTCAGGGCCTGAGCACTGTCCCTGGCTTCTTTTTGCTCAAGGCTAGCACTCTACCACTTGAGCCACAGCACCACTTCCAGCCTTTTCTGTTTATGTGATACTGAAGAATCAAACCCAGGGCTTCATGCATGCAAGGCAAGCACTCTACCCCTAAGATGTATGTGTGCCCATTTTGATTCTATCTAGTTGCTCATCCTTATCTTTTTGGTTGATTTGGTTTACCTGGCCCTGACAACAGAGTTGCTCATGGATACAACTATATATAATCTCTTTTTCTGTACCACAATATACCACCCGAAACAAAAGTGAAGGTGTATATAGATAAGAGAATACCTATGATTTAAAGTCTATGCAATTGGAGGGCCTCGTGTTGTTTTATTACTTTATATTATATCCTGTTATAGTTTCCAATTTGAGTGCTTTTGCTTCCAAATGGGCAGAACAAACCATAGAAACACAAGAACAAATGGCAAGTCAAGGAAGCTCAACTCCCACATAAAATAACCAAGCAGTAGAGTAGACAATGAGGGATCTAAAAGATAGCTTTCAAACTGTTTTAAAAACACTGCTGATAAATGTCTAATGACATGATAGCCTACACAAGGCTATGCATGAGTCTGAAGAGACTACTCAAATATTATTAGAGGAATTCATGGAATCCACACTGGAAAGCTAAATGAATTCAAAAAGAAGGAAAGGGTTGAGAGAAGACATAGATAAATAAATCAAGGAAGTAAAGAAGTCCAAATAAGACCTACAACAAATGTTCAATAAGGACACAGATGCCATGAAAAATGGTCAATTACAAGGCAGGAAATAAAAAACAAAGTAAAAGGGCTGGGAATATGGCCTAGTGGCAAGAGTGCTTGCCTCCTACACATGAAGCTCTTGGTTCGATTCCCCAGCACCACATATATGGAAAACGGCCAGAAGGGGCGCTGTGGCTCAGGTGGCAGAGTGCTAGCCTTGAGCAAAAAGAAGCCAGGGACAGTGCTCAGGCCCTGAGTCCAAGGCCCAGGACTGGCCAAAAAAACCAAAACAAAGTAAAAATTCTTGACCTCAGAATAGGTGACATAGAAGACAGTCTCAGGAATCGAGGACAGATTAGATATTACAGAGAAACTAGAGACAATTATCCAGAACAAATCCAAGAAACAAGAAAGGAGCTTGCAGTCAGGCACTGTTGGTTCATGCCTGTAAGCCTAGCTACACGATGGCTGAGATCAGAGGATTGTGGTTCAAAGCCAGCCCAGGCAGGAAAGTCCATAAGACTCTTAACTCCAACTAGCAATCAGAACACCTAAAGTGGCACTATGGCTCAAGTGGTAGAATGCTAGCCTTGAGCTAAAGAGCTCAGGCCCAGCGCCCAAGCCCAGAGTGCAAGCCCCACTGCCAAAACATATATAACAGAATTCTAGCAGAGAACATCCAAAATGATAGGCCCATTCAATATAAGAAACCTTTAGAACTCCAAACAGACCAGACCAGAAAAGAACATGCCACCAACACATAGTAATCTGCCCAGGATCAACAGAGACCATTCTCTCACTTCAAAGCTTTCTGTTTGGTCAAGAGGTGACTTCCAAGTCAGAGCACACAGGCCTATTTTATTCTTTTTCCTGAAAACAACTCCTAAGACTAGGACCCACCTGTCTTCTTGACTTTTGAAGAAAGCTCCTGAAGACTACAGAAAAGTAATACTTACCCCAAAACAAGAGATATGCAAATTAGCCTTTCATTCATCTTTCTAGAAATTGAAAGTCTTTCAACTGGCAATTTCAAATTTCTTCTTTTCATTGGCTTCTGCAGCTGTGCTGTGACTTTCAGACTGTGTTTCCCACCCCCCACCCCCGCCAAAAAAAAGCCCCGATGGGGATGGGGAAATTTCAGAAATAGAGACTAAAAGTGAATTAGGGAGTTAAACACCAGGTCACTGGAATTCTGTAAATAGCGGTAAACCTCGGGAAGAGCCTGAAAAACTGGAATGTGGACTGGTCTTAGATTCAAAAAGGAAAACCTGAAATGTGTTCTGGTCATCAATATTGCCTTGTTTATCAGAACTGTAATCATCTGTAATCAGTAATTGCCAGCTCTGCTTCTCTACACCTGCTTGCTTTCACGTATGCCACCACCTGTGTGCAGTAGTTGCCTTAAAAAACCCAGCCCTGCTGAAGCTCAGCGCTGTTCCTCCACTATCCCGATGGTGGGAAACAGATATTGCATCACCAAATAAAAGACTCCTGGTCCTAGTGACTGAGTGTTCCTGATGTTGTTGCTGTGGGTTCAAGTCCCATCTTATCACACCTAGGTGCAGAATTATCTGCTTCTTTTACTTTAGAACTAGAGATCTATTTAAGTCTTTATCATCTATAGAAATTATTATCTGGTACTGATAATCCAAGAAATAAATTTGATCAAAACATGACCTTTCATGCAAGTGACAAGGGTATGGTTACAAGTAGTTTATATTCCCAGAAAGTCAAGAGAGCAGGGAGAAGGAGACAGGCAGAGAGGAAGTGAATAAAATTATTAAGAAAGTTACAATGGTGGGTAAGGCTTAATCCCAAAAGGAATTCACTGAAAAACTGTACAATGCTCCTTCAAATTGCCTTTTGAAGGGGGAAAAGCTAGAGGCATTTATCCCCGAACTCTTGTCCTCCATTAGGTGAAATTTTACATGCTTTTACACACACAGGACATACACACCAGGACAAAATCCTGTAGCTTGAGGAATATTTGCATCAGATGGGCCAAGGAACTCATAGGCACTAGCAGTGAGAAACCAGTGATGTGTACCGTTACTGTCTACCACAGCTATAGCTCAAGTCAGGGGATGTCACAGGAATTGTTTTTTTGTTCTCTCTGGTGGTTTTCCATGTTATGCTTTTTCACTTAGTGTGAGTGCGATTTTGGTCCTGATCCCTTCCCCCGCCCCCCCCAGTCCTGAACCTTGAACTTGGGACTTAGGCACTGTCCCTGAGATCCTTAAGCTCAAGGCACACTATCACTTAATCCACTACTCCACTTCCAGATTTTTCTGTTGATTAATTGGAGATCAGAGTATCACAGACTTTCTGCCCTAACTGCCTTCAAACTACAATCCTCGAATCTCAGCTTCCAGAGTAGCTAGGAATACAGGTGTAAGCCAGCGGTACCTGGCTGGTTCTGATGTTTTGACACCTTTCCCTAGGCTGTAGCCTAGGCAGGTCATAAACTTCTACTTCAACCTCCTATGTGGAAAGATTATATTTATGCCAAAGGAATATGATGTGGGGGTATCAAGAGATTTCCACTTTTTGATGTAAGAAGCAATTTCAAAGATGCTTTTGAGCTAGGCACTATTGGCTCACACCTGTAATCCTACCTACTCAAGAGGCAAAGATCTGAGGATTATGGTTCAAAGCCGGTCTGGGAAAAAGACTCTTATCTCTAATTAGTCACTAAAAAAAGCGAGAAGTAGAGCTGTGGCTCAGGTGTTACAACACTAGCTTTGAGCAAATAAAGATCAGGGATCATGCATAGGCCTTGAGATCAAATCCCAGGACTGGAACACACACACACACACACACACACACACACACACACACACACACACACACACACACCACAGAGATGCTTTTGCTGAGCCCTGTGAATTAACTGTAAGTTTTCAACTTTGTGTTTTGTTTGTTTGTTTGCCAGTCCTGGGGCCTGAGCACTGTCCCTGGCTTCTTTTTGCTCAAGGCTAGCACTCTGCCACTTGAGTCACAGCGCCACTTCTGGCCATTTTCTGTATATGTGGTGCTGAGGAATCGAACCCAGGGCTTCAAGTATACAAGGCAAGCGCTCTTGCCACTAGGCCATATCCCCAGCCCAAGTTCTCAACTTTGTATTTGTGCCCCTTGGTCTGAAGTATTATCTGCTATGGTCCCTTTGTAACCACCTTGGGCTTCAGAAAATAAAGGACACTGATAAGCATCTTATGTGGAAGGAAAACTGCCTTGCAAACAGGCTCTGCCTTCTTATCATGTTAAAGTAAACAACCAAAACTCCTGGGATCTCTAGTCCGGCAATTGTCAATAGTCAAGTGATAAATTCTCTGGAAAGTCTTTAGAGGCAGAGATTAAACTAAAGATCAACTGGGCCATATCTGTGGCTTGGGACTGCTGTAACTATGAATAACTTCCTCATCCCCTGCCCACAATTTCCCCCCCTGTTTAACCTAAAGCCAGTGTCTGAATCCCTGACAATGTACTGAAGTATACTGTCTTTTTATAACTAACATGTTATAAATCTTTTACTGCTTTTCACCATGTCTCTTTATTTGCCATAGGACAAATAAGTAGCATTGGACCTAATATGGGACTCCTAGGCTTAGGGTCTGGGGTCTAAAGTATGGTATCATTAACACTTCTCTGTCCTCTTTTTCTTTTACATCCTCAATACCAATCATAAGATAGAAGTGGAATAATTACAAAGATGGATGCATGGGTAGATAGATGGATAAACGGATGGAAGGCTAGAGATAAATGGATGGATAGATGTGTGAGTGTGATGAATACTATTAGGTGACTGTGCATTTGCCTAATAGTTTCTCTAGCCCCTTTCTATGAATGTTGATTGTAATTTCAAACATGTTACAATTTTTTTCCACTTTATTGTTAAAGTGATATACAGAGAGGTTACAGTTTCATACATAAGGCAGTGAGTACATTTCTTTTTTTTTGTTTTTTTTTTTTGTTTTTTGGCCAGTCCTGGGCCTTGGACTCAGGGCCTGAGCACTGTCCCTGGCTTCTTCCCGCTCAAGGCTAGCACTCTGCCACTTGAGCCACAACGCCGCTTCTGGCCGTTTTCTGTATATGTGGTGCTGGGGAATCGAACCCAGGGCCTCGTGAATCCGAGGCAGGCATTCTTGCCACTAGGCCATATCCCCAGCCCGTGAGTACATTTCTTATCCAACTTGTTACCTCCTCCCTCATTTCTCCCCTGCCTCCCCCCACATGTTATACATTTTTGCTATGGACTACTATATTTTATTATGAGACATAAAACCCGTAGAAAAAGTTTCCAAAAAGATTTCTTAATAATAAAGTTTCTGTACAAGAAATAAAGTTACAAAATAGTTTTCCCCTTTGCTTGCTTTGTTATTGACTTCTTACCATAAAGGGGGCTAGACGATTGGCAATCATAAATTAAGAAAAGAAAATAGTTACTTTGTTGATTACGGTTCTGATGGAACTAATCACATTTTCACAAGGGTATTAGACTGGTTTCCTGATTAAATTGTTCTTTGGTACACAAATGATTTTGAAAAATAAACTCAGAGATTTAGTGATGTGAGATTTTTTTTTAAATTGTTAACACAAAAATAATCAAGCTCCAAAATTTCTAATAAATAGAGTGAGAGTCCCAGAACATTAGCTGAAGTCAAGAACTCAGACAAGTCTAAACATGTCTAGGTCTAGGTAGTCTGTGCATAGGCTCACCAAGGCACAACTTAAAGAGGCTGGGAGCCTTACGTGGAGGACAGTGAGAAATGTGGAAGGCCAGAGAATAGGCAAGCCCTAGAACTGAAGCCATTGGAGAATAGAAATTCCTCACTCATCCTTTGTGCCTGTTGAGGAAAGAGTTCAGACCCTGCGGAGAGAATGGAGAGCCCAGGCTTGCTCAGTTTGATAGGGGCTAAGATCTGGGAGGACAGTTCAGAGTGCGATATGATATGCTTCATTCAGATGGTCTTCCCACCCAGTCTCGCCCCCAGAAACTCCAGCCAAATTCCTAGGGAGAGAAAGGCTGTAATCTAGAGGAAGCTAAATAAAGAGCTACAGCCCCAAGAAGCACAGCGAGGTGAGGAAAGAAATACTTCACTTTAGAATACATAACTTGGCCCAATTGGGAGAGCTTAGCTGAACCCTGTGGGAGAAATGAAGAAAGTGGTCCCGAAAGAAAGTAACATTGCGAGAAGTTAGAGGTATCCAGGACATCAGTTAAGAGGTAATGCTGAGTAGATAACCTCACGTCACACTTTCTGGGTATTATGTTTTAGTCATTTATTTACTTTCTTACTTACATTAACATTTTTATGTTTATTTTTGTGCGGGAGGGGGAATCCTGGAGCTTGAATGCTGGGCTTCACACTCTCACTCTGCTTTTTTACACCAGTGGTGCTCTACCATGTGAGCCATACCTCCCCTAAGAGGTTTTTGTTTGTTTGTTTGTTTACTTGGAGAGAAGAATCAGACTCTTAGCTGGCTTTGAATCATGATCCTGAGATCTCAGGTTCCTGAATACCTGGATTTCTGGTTTGAGGCTCTGGCACCTGGCAAATTTCTGAATATATTTGATGAGCAGGTACATGTTACTGTCTGCAAGGCCATCTATCTCATGACTAATAGGACTGTCTTTGTTTAGGGAACATTCTGGCCTATCCAGAAATATCAAGCATCTGACTTCATTGCGAAGGTCGATTTGTGTCACATGGCCTAAGCTGACCTGGAGACTGAGTTCAAGCAAAAAATCATCAATCAGACCTACAGAAGGAAGCAACTATAGACTAGACAGCAAAACTTAGCTGATCTTCTGGTTAGTTATACTCCATGTGTACTGACACACATCAATGTCAGGATCTCAATAGGTATTGCTCCACAGAATAAGACAATAAAAGCTTCATATTTGGAACTCTTTGTGTCCTATTTCTTTTTTTTTTTTTTTGGCCAGTCCTGGGCCTTGGACTCAGGGCCTGAGCACTGTCCCTGGCTTCTTTTTGCTCAAGGCTAGCACTCTGCCTCTTGAGCCACAGCGCCCCTTCTGGCCATTTTCTATATATGTGGTGCTGGGGAATCGAACCCAGGGCTTCATGTATATGAGGCAAGCACTCTTGCCACTAGGCCATATCCCCAGCCCCTGTGTCCTATTTCTTTCTCCTCTGTACTAACCACTAAGATAGCTTTCAGAGAATTTTATGAAACCTGGCAAGATATCATAAAAATCTAATTCTTTCAGAATCTCCCAAACCTGATACTGTCAGAAGTGGAAGCCTTCTTTGGTACTGTGCCCAAACCATCCAGTGTGACTAACGCCAGGACAAATACTATGTAAAATATGGGTGTGGCCAAAAATGGCCTCCAAGGCATAGTTTTCAAACCTCTATTCTACTTCCTGTAAGTAGCTGTACAGCATTAGTGTACACATTTATTGTGAGGCAGGCAAAAATCATATTTGTGTCCAAACATCTGCAATAGTCTATAAATCAGAATGAAATCTGAAATTGTCAAAATTTTCAAGTATTTCATATATATACATATATATGCAGGTATGTATAAAATTTACAGATACATATATGAGATACACACATATATACATATACACTGAAATACATATATGATACACATATATACTGAAATACATATATGAATGTATATAACTGAAATTCACCATTTTATAGCAAAGCTGATACTGGACACATACACACAACATATCTATGTAATACGTATATAATGCATATTAGTATATTTTACTCCTCTCTGCTGCCTATTTCCATTTAGGAGAAGTATAGTACTTCCTAAATCATCACAAGTTTCCCACAGTGCTTTTGTAATAAGCAAGTAATCCCCTAGGCATGTGCTTGGAACTATTAGGCCGCATAATAGGAATCCTGACATGCTGCCCTGGAAATCACAGAAGCACTAAGTTGTCAACAATTTTGAATGCTTTAGATTTTTTCCAGGTAAAAGGCTGAATTTCTACCTTTGGCTAACAAATAAAGAGACTCCAAACAACATCTGGTTTTAACATACAAGTATTTGTCTGTGTGTGCCCACCCTTCGTGCTGAGATCAAACTCAGGGCCTTGTCCATGAAAGCAACAATTCTATTGAGCAACAGTCCCAGCCTCTGTGTGTGTGTGTGTGTGTGTGTATGTGTGTGTGTGTGTGTAAATTGTTTTTGTTTTGTTTTGCCAGTCCTGGGGCTTGGACTCAGGGCCTGAGCACTGTCCCTGGCTTCTTTTTGCTCAAGGCTAGCACTCTGCTACTTGAGCCACAGCGCCACTTCTGGCCGTTTTCTGTATATGTGGTGCTTGGGAATTGAACCCAGGGCTTCATGTATGTGAGGCAAGCACTCTTGCCACTAGGACATATTCCCAGCCTGTGTGTAAAATTTTTGTATTGTTTTCAATCAGACCAGGACTAGTAGAACTAAGGGAATACCTTCATTTCTGTTGCTTAATGTAAAATTACCAAACAAATTAAAAAGTTGTTATTGGCCAGAAACACTGTCTTTGGGTTAAACAAATGTATACAGCTGTTATGCTATTCCCTTCTAGATGTAATTTGCCTGTAACTATTTTAAGTGATACTTATCTTATTTGCTACTAGAACATACTTCGTACAAGATATATGGATGGTATATACATATTTAATAAAATGTATTCTATTGTTAGTCATCTCATTCCTTGTTTTTTGTTTTGTTTTGTTTTTGTTTTGCTTTTTGAGATAAGTTGTCACTGTGTAGCCCAGGCTAACATTGAAGTCATGATTCTCCTGCCTCTCAACTCAGCCACAACCTCCACTCAGCAATGGCCCAGTGCCTATCAAGGTGACTCCCTAGAGAAGGCAGAATGAGGGGAAGCATACCACCCCCGCCCCCGCTTCACCTGGGAGCGCAAGTCATCCCTTCACTCACCACCAGCAAGATTAACAGTGAACCATAACACTCGGAATTTTACCTACAGCTTAGAAATATTCTAGGGGAATTGGAACACACAACAGTTAAAACACAGTATGGAAATTTGAATGTCTGAAGTCAACCAGCCACTACTTTGCATTGAGGATTTTTGTGTGTGTGTGTGTGTGTGTGTGCCAGTTTTGGGGCTTGGACTCAGGGCCTGAGCACTGTCCCCAGCTTCTATTTGCTCAAGGCTAGCACTCTGCCACTTGAGCCACAGCGCCACCGCTGGCCGCTTTCTATATACGTAGTGCTGAGGAATCGAACCCAGGGCTTCATGCATATGAGGCAAACACTCTTGCCACTAGGCCATATTCCCAGCCCCTTGCATTGAGGATTTTGAGCGGTCATTTCTACATTTCACCTCAACATGTCACCCTGATGGAGTATGTCCTTTTTCTCCACCAACAGCAACTAAGAAAGAGGATGGAATCCTTCCCTACCCAAGTCCAGGCTTCTGGTTCCTTCAAAGAAAATGACAATGGGTCTTCTGTTTACTTCAGAAGAGATTTCCCCATTCTTATTCCCAGGGATTCTTTATTTGGAATAACATATCTAAAGCAAACCCAGCGACTGATTGATCTTCCACTTCCTAAACTCATGCTCACTCAATTATGAAGGGCATCAATCCCATGTGAGACACTCACCATGTGATCCACAGAAAGCTTCAGTCCAGTTCAGTTTCATTTCAGGGAGGAAATGAGACCTGCATACATTCCCTCTGGCAGGGTTCTGGTCTCATGATTTCCTGAGGAAATAACTGAATAAAAAGGAATCTCTCAAAAACAATTCTTTTTGAATCAATAGAAAGACATTTTTTCTCTTTAACTCTGTAGCAACCTCATTCTAGAAAGCCATAATTTGATTAAGATAGCTAAATGAAATTTAATAACTCAATCAGAAACACAGAGTTGCTCATATAATGGTCAGGTACCATGTACCTGTACATGGTGTTGATAAGGTTTTAAAAGATCACCCAAGTAGGCATACTCAGAACAAAGAGGAGGAGGATTCTAGCTCAGGAACAAGTTCCAGCTCCTCTGAATGCAGAAACTTCTCAGTACATTTCCAAATGTGTTACCTCAGCAATTCCACTCTCAATACCCATGATTACTGAAAGCATACCCCACACAGTCCACGAGTGTTCATAGCAGTACTGTACATGGTGGTCTAAAACAAAGACATGTACTTTGATTACAAGCCTTGGGTATTGCTTGTCATTTGAAACCATTCAATGATCTTCTATAAATGTAGGAAGTTAGTGAATGAGAAGGAAGAGGGGAAGAGATAAATGGAAGAAGACAGAACAGAGATAATGACAGCCAGGAAAGATGAGTGAAAAAAAAAGGAATGCCCAAGATTTCTCCATCATTATGTCTGTGTCTCCATCTTTTCTCCCCTTCATAAAAAGGGATATTTTTACATACAAAAAGTGAAGATGAGGGAAGGAATTGGGGAGGGGGGAAAGGTCGGAGAAAAATGAGGGAGGAGCTAACAAGTTTGATAAGAAATGTACTCACTGCCTTACCTATGAAACTGTAACCCCTCTGTACATCACTTTGACAACAAATTAATTAGTTAAAAAAGTGAAGACCAACAAAAATAATTAGCTTGATTAATAGCTTTAGTGCTAACTTACATGAGGCACACTTTCAGACTTCCATTTTCTTTTAAGAAAGCTAGTCAGGTAGATGTGAGATTTGCTGCCCAAATCTCAGCCAAGAAAAAAACCCGATGCTCAGCACTAGCTAAGCACTCGGCGGTCTAGCTATACACTTTTTCCAGTGAGTTGCTTTGCCCGAAGGCTCTCTTCTCTTGGGGACCATGCGTCTGATGGCTGTGTGTAGTAGAGTTATAAGATCTTGGGAATTATTCTCCTCACATTCTCTGCCAGGTCAGATAAGGTCTTTTTCCTTCTGTCTAATCTGCTTTCTTCTCTTACTTTTCACAAGCACCCATCCTTAACAAAGCAGCCTCCTCCCAAAGCTCTGCCTCATTCTTAGTTTCTAGAGATTTCACCCTATAACAGAATCATTTTAGTTTCATGAAGAAGGAATAAGACAGACTAACCATTCTTTTCTTTTCTACAACAATATTAAAAGTTATTTATAATTTCAAAAAAATCAAAACAAAGCAAGGATGTTTGTGCCAGTCCAGGGTTTGAACTCAGAGTCTGGGTGCTGTCCCTGAGCTTTTTTGCTCAAGATAGTGTTCTACCACTTGAGCTACAGCTTCATTTCTGGCTTTGTGTGTGTGTCTAACTGGAGATGACTCTTATGGACCCTGTTGCCTGGGCTAGCTTTGAATCACACTCCTCATTCCTCAGATCTCAGCCTCCTTAGTAGGTACCATGATGCTTAGATATATAACAGCTGTTTATATTTATTATCTGGCTTTTGAAGAACCAGAAGCTTCTTTGAAATAACTTTTACAAGGACAGTTTTATGATTCAAAAATATTATTTTTCTGGTCAAGTGCATAGAAATGGAGCAGTTACAAATACTATGCCCTGGGATTCTATTAATTGGCACTGTAGAGAAAAGGACAATTGTAGAAAGCCCAAAACAGTATAAACAGAAGAGAGCAAATAAAGAATATTATCAAATAAAGTAAGAGAAATAGCATTTGAATCTTTACTGGTCATAGGCTAAAAATATGAAAGAGTTTTGGAGTGTCTCAGAACCAAATCTGAGAGGATTAGGACTGGGCATAGAATGATTAAAAAAGAGAGAGAAAGGGCTGGGAATGGGGCTTAGTGGTAGAGTGCTTGACTAGCATGCATGAAGCCCTGGGTTTGATTCCTCAGCACCACATACACAGAAAAAGCCCGGAGTGGCGCTGTGGCTCAAATGGTAGAGTGCCAGCCTTGAGCAAAAATAAGCCAGGGACAGTGCTCAGGCCCTGAGTGCAAGCCCCAGGACTAGCAAAAAAAAAAAAATCCCTCTCCTGGACTAGGAATATGGCTTCGTGGTAGAGTTATTTGCCTAGCCTGTGTGAAGCCTGGGTTTAATTCCTCAGTACCACATAAACAGAAAAAGCTGAAAGTGGTACTGTGGTAGAGTGCTACCCTTGAGCAAAAGAAGCTCAGGGACAGTGCCCAAGCTCTGAGTTCAAGCCCTAAGACTGGCAAAACAACAACAACTTTCTTCTAGGCTCTGCTTCTTTCACTCCATTGCTATTCTTTTCAGGTCACCAAAGCTCCCCTTTTATCCTGAGACCTAAGACATCCATGTTGTCCATCACTCTGCAAATATAGGCAAAAGAAATAGATTCATCACTTCTTCAGTTATTCCTTTAACTGGTTCTACAGAAAAATCACAGCTTGACACTGAACCTACGGTCTTGTATTTAAAAAAAAAATCATACAGAGAGCTGCTCTTCCTTGTTTTCCTATGCCTACTAATAGCCTGAGCTTTCCGTGTGAACAAAGCAGATTCTAAGAGTATGTGTGCTTTCTATGACTCAGTATTAGAAAACACATGCAGTTGTTGAAGAAGCATGTGGCCATGATTCTTCAGTCGTATGTCACATATCTCTGACATAGAGCACATTGGCTCTTTGGAAAAGGACTTATCTCTGATGATATTCTAAAATAAATGTTATATCTTCCTTTCTCTAAACCTATTTATATACCACTAAATCAAGCTGTGCTAAGGCATCACGTTTTCATTTGATTCCAATCCTACATAATAATTTTCCATTTGAAACAGCAATTATTTTATCAAGAAGAAACAGCTGCAAACATAGCAATTCCTCTGAACTACCATTAACTGAATGTTGCCTGCTGTCAAGCCAGATGTGTAGCTCTAAATACTGAGCTCTCTGTTTGCACATGCAGGAAGCAGGGAAAATGAGCTGGCTGATGACATGGTCTTGAGGTGAAGCAGACCCCCTCTGCATCCTTTAGCCTTGGATATGGAATGTCTACCTATCCTCCTTCTGGCTCATCTTGTTTTCTTTGGGCCTCCTTCCTCATCTTAGTAAGTTCTCAGAAACCAGTTACATCATTGGAGATGGAGTGTCTAGATCTGTCATTCTTGAAAATTCTAGTGTTATGAAAAGTCATGCAGGATGAAAAGTATTAGTATATTCACAGCTTCTCCCCAGGAAGCTCCGTAAAGTTCTAGAATTTCATCCTCTAGGTGTTTTCCCACTTCCATTTTGCATGGGTTTTAAGAAAGAGAGGAGGATGGGAAAGGACATCTAAGTTGCTGCTTCTGAGTTGTGGAGGCAGTTTTTGTTTTGTTTTTGGCCAGTCCTAGGCCGTGAACTCAGGGCCTGAGCACTGTCCCTGGCTTCTTTTTTGCTCAAGGCTATCACTCTGCCACTTGAGCCACAGTGCCACTTCTGGCCACTTTCTGTATATGTGGTGCTGAGGAATCGAACCCAGGGCCTCATGTATACGAGGCAAGCACTCTTGCCACTAGGCCATATTCCCAGCCCCTGGAGGCAGTTTTTATTAGTAGTCAACAGGAGGAAGAGGGGCAGGTAAGAAACAACTATTTCCAGGTTAAAAGGTATTGAGAATAGCAGAGGTATGGGCAGAGGGTTGTCCGATGCATTATCTGTACCTGTCCAAAATTGTGAGAATGATGATGATAAAATTAAAGGTAAATGTTTTGAATTGGGATGGAAGAAGATGAAGAGATGAGTATAAGTGTGAAGATGTGAATATTCTCATGTTTTAAAGCAGGTGTGCATTGATGGTAAGTACAATTAGAATGTTATTTCTTGGGGGTTGGGAATATGGCCTAGTGGCAAGAGTGCTTGCCTTGTATACATGAAGCCCTGGGTTCGATTCCCCAGCACCACATATATAGAAAACGGCCAGAAGTGGCGCTGTGGCTCACATGGTAGAGTGCTAGCCTTGAGCAAAAAGAAGCCAGGGGCAGTGCTCAGGCCCTGAGTTAAAGCCCCAGGACTAGCAAAAAAGAAAGAAAGTTATTTCTTTTCTAAAAGCATTAGTGATGCTGTTCAAAGCCAGCTCGGGTATGAAAGACCCCAACCAGTGAATGCCCATGGTGGTGTAACCCTATCCCAGCTAGGAGGAAGCACAATGGCGGGCACAGAGGCAGCACTTATTCCCAGTGACATGAGAAAGCTGGAGTAGGAGGAGTGGAGCCTAGGCTGGACTGTGTATAAGGAAAGGTCTTACCTTGAAAATAACCAAAGCAAAAAGATGCTAGAAGCTGGGTGCTGGTATCTCAAGCTTGTAATCCTAGCTAGCCAGAAGGCTGAGGATTTGAAGATTGTGATTTAAAGACAGCTTGGGCAAAAAAAACCCTTAGCTAGCCTGGGCAGGAAAGCCTACAAGACCCTTATCTCCAATAAACCACCAAAAAGCTGGAAGGAAAGCTGTGGTTCAAGTGGTAGAGTAATAGCCTTGAGGAAAAATGATAAGAGACAGTACCCAGGACCTGAGTTCAAGTCTCCCGCGTGCGCGCGCATGCACACACACACACACACACACACACACACACACACACACATCTGGAGATGTGGCTAGAATGGTAGAGCACCTACTCTACCACCAAAAAATATCCACAATGAATCCAGATTGTTCATACTTTAGCATGGTTAAAGTTCGGCCCCATGTTGGTATAAGTATTCAGTGCTGCTACTTTGCCTTTCTTCTATGTTAATTATCATTCGTTCTGAGGTAGTTGAAGACAATAGCAAACCAAAGATACTTGATACAGACATGATTAAAACTATCTCATGACTAGGCACTGATGGCTCAAACCTATAATCCTAGCTACTCAGGAGGCTGAGATATGAGGATCACAGTTCAAAGCCAGCCTGAGAAGGAAAGTCCATTAGAGTCTCACAAACTCTACAGAAACAACACATTAATGAAGACTTCTCAAATATGACATTAAATATGAGTACCCCTTGGCATACTTACTAGAAAGTATGGATTTGTGAATTATGTATAGCTTTTAATGTGCTTTTTACACCATTTATTGCTGCTTTTGCCTTTCAATTATACAGAGAACTACCCTCAAAATGGCACTTGGATATTCTCAAAGCTATTCTGAAACTGCAGTAGAACGACTTTCATATTAAATATCTAAAATTTTATTTGGTAAAAGTATTCTTGGCTCACCTAATTATTTAGCCAGTGGAGCTAATTACCACTTGATTTTCATGATCATCTTGGTATTTGCTGTCATGAAGTTTTCCCCCTAGGCTCAGGGTTTGTAGTGGTTTCATTATTCATTTCCCAATTCCCTCTGAGATAAACTCAAAATTTATACCTCTAATGTACTCTTTGACACATGGTAACTTCCTAAGCAATGAACCTTAAGAAAACTGCATCAGGAAGACTCTAACTCCCGGCCTCACTAAACGTTGTGGACATATGGAATTAAGTTTATTTCATAAGCCACCAAGTGAAGATCCTGATACGGAATTTCCAGATTGAGATTTCCACTTCTCCTCTAATTGGGGGAATTTCATGGCCTGGGAAAGACGAAAGCTTAAGCCATGCTGTAATTGTGATAAGTCACATATTTTGATTATTGGAGTTGATGGGCCAACTATGAGTCTAGGCAGTGGCTTGATGCTCATATCTGAGGGTATTCAGGCAATGAAAGACTGAGCTTGAATACAATCTCAATATTCTTTGGTAGTTTTCTTTTTTTAGGAGAGACTTTTCAGAAATATCAGGTGAGTTACAGGGCAGATAGGAGCATGAGATAGGGCAGGAACAGTCTCAAGCTGGACATTGGTGTTTCACATCTGTAATTCTAGATGCTCTGGAGACTTATGGTTCAAAAACAGCCCAAGTAGAAAAGTCCGAGAGTCTCCATCTCCAAGTAACCAAGAAAACAGAGAACTGGAGTTGTGGCTCAAGTGGTAGTGTGCAAGGCCCAGAGTTCAAGACCTAGTGTCAGAAATAAATACATAAATAAATAAGAGGAGTAGAAAGAGGTATTGGGACTTGACTACACCGCACCAAATACAAATCCTGTGTAAAAATTTCTATTTTGTTGGTTCCTGATAGGGATGGGAAGTTGGACAAAGTGTTTTCACCCTAGACAGGAGGAGGAGCTAACAGCATTACTGTAGAGGTCAAACCCTCCTTCTTCAGTAAGATTGGTTTCAGTTATAACCTCTTATGTGCAAAAGAGTGCTGTCTGATAAAAAAATTGCTGCATATTTTTCCAGTCCTAGTACAAAATGAAAATGCAAAGTACCTCAGACTTTCATGACACCACCAGCGAGGCATTCATCCAACCATGGTCCAAGCTTGGGACCCTGTACCACAGTATAGATCACACAGCCCTGAAGGTGGCCCTGTCTGCAATGAGAGAACCATTGTATGTGCAACATCCAATATGGTGGGTACTAGTTTTTGAAACGTAGCTTGTAATTGTGAAACTAAATCATATGTCATTTTTATTGTGAAGTAGCTACATTTGGTTAGTGCCTACCATATTCAACAATGGCAACATCAAATACATTGTCGATTGAAGCATATTACTTAATCTTGTCCATTTGGAAAATGGACATAATAATATGAGCTGACCTTAAACAATGTAGCCCAGGCTAGCCTTGGACACTCTATTCCGCTGCCTTTACCATCTGAGTGCTTACAGGCATGTGTCATTCCCCCCGGCTAATCATGATTAATTTCTTAGTGTAAATATGCCCCACATATTTCGTGGAACACAATTCCACTTAAAATTATCAAAAATAAGTTATACTGACATTTCTCCAAACTCATCCTGACTTGGATGATTTATAATTCATATAAAAAGCCAAGCACAGTGGCTCAAACTTATAATTCCAGCTGGGTTGCAAGGCAGAAATCCAGAGGACTGCAGTTTGAGGCCCACTTAGATAAAATGTTAGGACGACGCTATCTCAAATAATATCTGTCATTTCAGCTAGATAGGGGATATATAAGAGAATCACAGTGCAGACCTACTGGGATAAAAGTATTTTACTCCACTTAAAAGTAATTAAAAAACCAAAAAGTACTGGGAACATTACTTCAAATGTAGAGTGCCTAGCTACCTAGCAAGAATAAAGCACTGACGTCAAATCCTCTCTTGCCAAAGAATAATAATAACAATAATATTTCATGTAAGTCTGAAACATTCTCCTTTATGTACTGTTAGGTTAAAAAGAGGGATCACTATCTCTGAATCTCAGATAATTGGATCCCAAAATGAATGCTGACAGCCTTGGAATATAGTATGTACATGCTACTCTGTGGTTCCTAGCATGCATGAAGCCCTTATATCTCAGCATTGCAAAAACAAGCAAATAACAGAGATATTAATCAAATTGTTCCAGAAGTAGTGTACAGTACAAGTTTGGGACGTGGTCAATAGGATCAGACATTTGAGGTTAACATCTTAACTCTGCTTCTTGCTGGGTCATCATAGGCACAGTGTTTAATCTCTAATGCTTTGTTTTCTTCTCCTGAGTAAGGGGGAAATAATTATAAACCATACTTCATAAGCCACTGTGAAAGTTAAATGAACTATCATTTCTAAAGTTCTTAGAACAGAGCCTGGCATATAGTTATGTTCCAGAAATGTATGTCTCACTATCATTCCAACTTTGTCTTTCATTGTTTCCATGATCTTGAACAACCTCTCTAAAATTCAGAGACTTAAGACCTCATATTTAGTTGAAGAGAGTGCCACTAAGAAAAACACTGGGTAGGCTGGGAATATGGCCTAGTGGCAAGAGAGCTTGCCTCCCATACATGAAGCCCTCGGTTCGATTCCCCAGCACCACATATACAGAAAATGGCCAGAAGTGACGCTGTGGCTCAGTGGCAGAGTGCTATCCTTGAGCAAAAAGAAGCCAGGGACAGTGCTCAGGCCCTGAGTCCAAGGCCGAGGACTGGCAAAAAAAAAAAAAAAAAAAGAAAAAGAAAAAAAAGAAAAACACTGGGTGTGAAACTCAACTAAACTATTAAGTCACATATCTACTCAGAACTTGGAGGTTCTTAACGCTAGATTAGATTTAAATTGTTTGTTTTGAAATTGTTGAGTTTCAACCACTGCTACTGAAAACTGGATCTGCCAAATGTGATTGGCAGGCAGCCTTGAAATTGATCTCCACTTGGGAATTTGCATCTGAATCTGTTTTTCCACCCAGAAAATGGGCATGCTTGTCATCCAAGTTATTACACAGATGGAGGATTAATCTTCAGTGATGAAAGGAGCTATGAAAATAAATGTGTTTAAAGAATGAATAGTGTTTGTAAGATTTATTATTATTATTATTTTTTTTGCTAGAACTACATGCCATTAACTTAACCCTGGGAAGATCAGATGTCAGGACCCAATGATTATGGGTTAATCAGTGATTTGGAGAGGCTGTATTCTTTTGTTTGGTTTTTCAAAAGCTCAGATTCAAAGGCTAAAAATTCAGCTTCTATTTTCTTTTTATGGGACTTGGTTCATTTTCTACAGAGGCTTAATTTGTTGCCAAAGAGACTCATTGCTAATTTGAATAATTATACACTAAACTGTGGGTAGAGCTGAAATTGGGGTTGATTGAGAGGGCTGGAAACAGCAAACTCTTACTTGCCATAAGAATTACAGAATCCCAAATAACAAACATGGTGGTACAAGTGAGCATTTCCAATGGATTAAATGATTTTTTTTTGTGGCAGGAAATAGGGGGAAAAGCTCAATTTCACTCATGAGAGAGCAGAAAATTTATTCTATTTTGAGATACTGGTTTTTGGTTTTTTTTATCTATCATTTTGCCAAAACTAAAAGTTTGACAACATTCTGTTGGCAAGGCTATGCAGAAACAAGCCCTCCTGTATGTGTTAATGGAAAAATAAATTGGTACACAATCTGGGCAAGAATTCAGCAAAATCTATCTAAATTATAAATTAAAACTGCATATGATTTTTGACCCCCAAATCCAAGGATTTTGTCCTACAAAAATGCCTGTACTCACTCACACATTGATTCATACAATATCTTTTTTTTTTTAATCCATTGCAGTACAAGTCACATGCTGGTTGGTTATGGACCTATCACCACTGTAGTAGCTTTCTTGTCAGTGTGGTAGAATGCCTGATATAACAGTTTAAAAGGAATAAAGATTTATCTCACTCATGGTTTCAGTCCACTATGGCAGATACGTTATGGTGGAGTAGAGCAGCTTACATCGTGGTGGCCTGAAAGCAAAGAGAAAGAAATGGACTGGAACCAGGAATAACCCTCAAAAGCATGCCCCCAGTATCCTAAAGTTTCCAGAAACTTCAAAGTAATGTTACTGGCTGGGAACCAAGTGTTTAATATATGAGTCCCTGGGATCATTTCATATTAAAGTTGTAACAACCACTATCTAATTCCAGAACACTTCTATTCCTTCTATTCCAATCTCTATGTCACTAGTGATTTTCCTATTGTGGGCATTTCATACAAATTCTCTCATATGCAGTTTTTTTTCCACATCGGACTTGTTTTACTCTGTATAATGATTTCAGGCTCATCTATGCTATAGGATGTGTCATAACTTTATTTTTCATGGTCAAGTAATATTCTCTTGTATGGATATAAATCTATTACACAGATATATATGTAATAGGTACATATATATCTAATAGATAGAGTTATACCTCTGTATTGCATTTTATTTATATAATTATCTGCTGATTACATTTTCCAATTTTGGACTACTATAAATAATGTTCCTTCCTGGGCTGGCCTCAAATTGTAGTCCTCAGATTTCAGCCTCCTAAGTAGCAAGGATTACAGATGTGTGCCACCAGACTTGCTAAGAAGTTTTATATTTTTTAAATAAGAAAAATAATTTGGGAGAGGGTCAGGAGGGAAAACTGGAAGAGAGCAAGGGAAGGGATAACACTGTCCAAAAAGAAATACATTCTTTACCTGAATAATGTAACTGTACTAAGCCCTCTGTATATTACCTTTATAGCAATATAAAAAATTAACAGAAAAAAGAACTTGTGTAAAGAACCTGTCATAGAGGATGTGCTCGAAGTATCACTAACACAAATCACAAGTACATTTTTTTCTTGTGATTTGTTAGATTTAGTAATTTAATAAAACATTTCCCCTGGGCTGGGGATATAGCCTAGTGGCAAGAGTGCCTGCCTCGGATACATGAGGCCCTAGGTTCGATTCCCCAGCACCACATATACAGAAAACGGCCAGAAGCGGCGCTGTGGCTCAAGTGGCAGAGTGCTAGCCTTGAGCAAAAGGAAGCCAGGGACAGTGCTCAGGCCCTGAGTCCAAGGCCCAGGACTGGCCAAAAAAAAACAAAAAACAAAAAAAAACATTTCCCCTGCTCCAAGGACAAGCTGAAACAAAAGCATATCTCTGATAAAAATTTGATGAAATTGTAACACAGTTTAATTAGTATGCAAGTAACACAATGGCCAATAATATTACATTCAAACACAAAACAAATAGAAGTTCAATGCAGTACCTATTTTTTTTTCTGCAACACCTTTAATACATAGTATACAGAAGTTAACTGGTATTAAATCAAATCCCATTCCCTCTCAATTTACCTGTCCAAATAAAGTAGAAAGAGGCATATTCTCCATGGGTTTAAGAATGAGGTTTCCAAGATTTGGTCTTTTGAGAAACTATAAAAATAAATCCTGAGGGATCACAACACTTTAGATTAAAATAAATGTGGGGAAGGAGGATTCTCTAATTTATTTATTTTTTTGATGGAAGTGAGGGCAAATAGTGGAGGTGCCAATGATGTGAATTCAACTTTTTTCTATTAGAAAGCTTAAAAGAGAGGAGAAACTGAGACGTGTGAGAAATTCAGGTTGTAATGAGTTTTCACACTTGTCTCAACCCGGTGAGTTTACTAGTCAAACCACTTGCCTTTTCTGTGAGATTTTTTTTCACCTCTACTGCTCTCCTTTATGGATTTGCTTCATATAAATTCATTTCTGAAATGAAAGATGACAGAAAAAAATGAGTGTTAAAGCAATGACAAAAGTTTTGAATAATTTTCATTGTATTTAACTTTTCATAAGCCTGATTTAATTTTCTCTTCTGGTTTGTCAGGGCTATCGTAATTATTTTTATTAAGGTTAGAATTAATCTTAGAATCCCCAAGTATAGTAGACTTAAATATCATATAGTCTGATGCCCTTCTGATGCTTGAAATCATCTCTATACTCTCCTCAATTCCTTCATCCTCCCAGCCCATTTCCACATTTAAGCCCAAGGCATTTGCTCTATATCAACACTATTTATGATCTGACGGATAGAAGGTCTTGAATCTGTTGCCTAACAGCCCTTTCTCAAACTTTTACTCACTCGCTCTAAATCTCTCTACAATGCACAAAAGATCTTATCCCTTTTCTACCTAGAAGCCTTTCAAACCCTTGAAAAACACAGCTATTACATCATTCAGTCTCTTATGCCCTCCAGACTAAACATACCTAATTCCTTTAACTGTTTTCGTAACCTCTGTTTTTGAGCCCTTCACTTTTCAGGTGGCTTTTTCTTGCTGAGAATCTGACCTGCTACCATATTCTTTTTTTTTTTGTTTTTGTTTTTTTTTTTTTGGCCAGTCCTGGGCCTTGGACTCAGGGCCTGAGCACTGTCCCTGGCTTCTTCCTGCTCAAGGCTAGCACTCTGCCACTTGAGCCACGGCACCACTTCTGGCCGTTTTTCTGTATATGTGGTGCTGGGGAATCGAACCTAGGGCCTCGTGTATCCGAGGCAGGCACTCTTGCCACTAGGCTATATCCCCAGCCCTGCTACCATATTCTTAACACAGAACAAATAATCTCATTTCAACTTGGATCTCAAAACTGTGCCACAGTTCTATTATTTGTTCTTGTTTAGGTCATTTATTTGTCAACTTGGTTTTCACTGTCCCCTTTTCTCCCTCTCTGAAAAAAAGTTGCCTCTGCTCATTGAAGCAAGCAGAAAGGTATGTCTTGTCAACTAAGTTTGATCTTTTCAACACAGGTCTGTACACGGGACACCTCCCATATGTCTTTCCAGACTCACTTTGCCGGAGCTGGATAATCTAAGGACTGCGTCATTGGACTCACCTTTGCTTTTTTGCTTCCTCTTGGATTTAGCTTTAGTCTCAGTGAAGGAAGAGAAAGAGAACAAAATAAGGGCAGAGAAGTTGTTCCCTGGCTTCCTTTCTAGAGTTTGCCCTGGGCAGTTTCACTTGAAATCATATCCATATGATTAGCCTTGTCTTCCTTGCTTGGTCTACAGCTTCAAACAAGTTCCAAGGCTTGTGTTTATACATTGGTGCTATGAACAATATGTCACTGTTCACTCCTGCCCACGTGGATCTCTTTTCTTCAGGGTTCTAGTCCATTCTCTTTAAGAATTGTCTTTTTAGGCCAAGATGTAAAACAGGCTCTTCTGCTCCTGGACCTAGTTTGTTTGTCTTGCAATGTACTGTAGTTCCCCTATAACTCAGCCTCTTTTTTTTTTTTTGTATATAAACTGAATTATTTTATCTTAGTATGATTGTGCACTCTTTCCTGGTAAGATCTTTTTTTTTTTTTTTTTGCCAGTCCTGGGCCTTGGACTCAGGGCCTGAGCACTGTCCCTGGCCTCTTCTCGCTCAAGGCCACTTGCCACTCTGCCACTTGAGCCACAGCACCCCCTCTGGCCGTTTTCCATATATGTGGTGCTGGGGAATTGAACTGAAAGCTTCATGTGTAGGAGGCAAGCACTCTTGCCACTAGGCCATACTCCCAGCCCTCCTGGTAAGATCTTGACAGAAATAATCTTTGGATTTCTTAGATCTTTACCTATCCTCATGGGCTTGCTCTTCTGATGTGGCATTGTTAACATCTGCTTCTGCATAGTCCTTTTGCCAAGGCTCTCATTCCAGTACCATTTGCCTCTCTCTGGGAAACTCTCTTTCCAACAGGATAAGAACTGCTTTTTTTTTTTTCTCTGTGAATTTACAAATCACATGATGACTTCAGGACAAATAGGGATTGAGAGTCTGGGTCAGGTGTTAGTGGGAACTTAGACTTTCTGAATTCAAGTCAAGCAAGAGGCCAATGAAGTCATTTTGGAATTAATACTACCTAAGCTGAGCTTGGACAGACAGAAAGATAGCCATAAGCCAGGAAGGATTCAGAAGTAAAGATTCTTCCAGAGTGAAGGAAGAACATTCTAAAAGCCTAGAGGAAGAGAGAGGAGAGGAAGAAAGAGAGAGATGACAGAAACAGACAGACAGACAGAGACAGAGAGGCAGAGATAGACAGACAGAGACAGACTAACAGAGAGAGACAAAGACAGAGACAGGGGCTGGGGATATGGCCTAGTGGCAAGAGTGCCTGCCTCGGATACACGAGGCCCTAGGTTCGATTCCCCAGCACCACATATACAGAAAACTGCCAGAAGCGGTGCTGTGGCTCAAGCGGCAGAGTGCTAGCCTTGAGCGAGAAGAAGCCAGGGACAGTGCTCAGGCCCTGAGTCCAAGGCCCAGGACTGGCAAAAAAAAAAAAAAAAGACAGAGACAGACAGAGATTGAACAGTGTCCAGAACTGAGTAAATGTCTTTTGCAGGATGGGGTGGAGGAAGATATTGTGGTCCATGAAGTCATTGCATTCTCAGCTCCACCCAACTTTCCCCTTCATGCTTAACAGCTGGTGCTTGGAAAAGCAGCTCTTAGCTATCTCCATTTTCTGCTTACATCAAGTTATCTACATCTCTACTCATCTTCCCTTCCTCCCTATTATTCTAGGTTATCCCTTTCATTCTATATCTCCATTCTAGGAGGAAGCATGGAAACAAAGGGAATAATTAATGAGGAATGCAGTAATCTAAATCAGGAGTCAGCAAAATAAGAACTGCAGGCCAATTCTGGCTCTGTACATGTTTTTGTGTATCAAATTTTGTTGGAGCACAGCCACGTGCATTCATTTAATTATTGTCTATGGCTGCTTTCCACCACCCCCAACAGAACTGCAAGCTGCAATGAGGCAGTTTCTCTCACTCTTATATGTGTGTGTGCATATATGTAATAGCCTTAAAACCTAATGTATTTACTCTGGCTCCTGCATAAAGTTTGTTGAGTCTTTATTCAGATAAATACCCAGATGCAAGAGTTGTATTTGAATAACAGTGAAGAAGGTTGAGGAGTAATCAAATTTCAGATGTAATTTAGAAGCAGAGCCTAAAGTCTGCTAATGACTGGATATATAGTTTTTAAAAATAGATAAAATAAGGGATTAAAAATGTCTAAATTTTTTGGACTCATCAATTGGAAGACTAGAGTTGTCGCTTTTTGAAAGTGGGAAGGCTGAGAAAGTTGGTGTGTGACAAATAATGAAAAATTTAGTTTTATATATATTTGGCTGTCAGCTTAAAATGACTATTAGACATGTAAGTGGAGATATCAACTAGACAGTTGGATATATTAGGGTAGATTTCATGAGGAAAGATCAGGCTAGAAATATATTTGGACAATCATCAGAAAGTAGATGTTACTTAAAACGATGTGATAAAAATGAGATCATTTATGAGGGTATAAGATATCACAAGAAATGTATTCACTGCCTTATTATGTAATTGTACCCCCTTTGCACAACACTTTGTCAGTAAAATTTAATTTAAAAAAAAGAGGAGAAAAAAGTGAGATCATTTAGTAATGAGATTTGAAGACTGAATTGGAGAATGAACCCTGTGATATTTGAATATTCAGATGTTGGGGGTTTGATTAAGAATTGGCAAAGAAGACAGAGCGGGGGATTGAGTGAGGTGGAAGAGGTAGCGAGAGAATGGCAGAAGCCAAGTGAAAAAAAGGGGAAAGGGATGGCCTCTTAGAGTTGATCAGAGCTCAGCAGAGGTGTCAGAGTCTACTCTAACATCTCTCTGATGATTACATTATCCTCTTTGTTTGTCTTGGCTTGTCAGTCATGGGGCTTGAACTCGGGGCCTGGGCATTGTCCCCGAGCTTCTCCTCACTCAAGGCTAGCACTCTACCATTTTGAACCACAGCTCCACATCTGGTTTTCTGGTGGTTAATTGGAGATAAGAGTCTCCTGGACTTTCCTGCTGGGGCTGGCTTTAAGCCATTGTTGGGGATTATTATGGCCTGGGAAAGGCTGCCCTTCCACCAGCCTTGGGACAATAGAAGTCCCTCCCACCTTCTGGCCTCCACTCCTTGGGAGGTGAACACGTGGGTGCCACCATGATGGGGTTGTCCCGCCCACAAAGGGAAGTTTCGTGATGTCACTTGATGAACGTGACCCCTAGCCTATGACTGACCCTTTGGCCAGCCCCCTTTCTTTCCCGCCATTACCTCTATATAAGTGCCCTTCCATATTAAAGTCTTTGAGACGCTTTCCACCACCGCAGCGTGTCCCTGATGCCTTCCTTTTCGCCTCCGCCCTCGGTAACATGTGGGGGGACTGGGGGGAGGGGAAGCTTCAGCAACCCATCCTCAACTTAGCGCTTGCCCATGTGAGCACGCCTTTGGCCTTCCGCTGGCGGAGGGCCAGGCTGAGTGCTCTTTCATAGAGTTTGTGGTTACCATTCTCCCCGTGGGGGGAGAAAGGGATCGTCCAGATCCCAACAGCCATGATTCTCAGATCTCAGCCTCCTGAGTAGCTAGGATTACAGGTGTGAGCCACTGGCGCCTGACTCACAGTATGCTCTTAAAAAAAATAAATTATTTATTATCTTCTGCAACAATGATTTAAAAAAAATTAAAACATAGTGTAAGCTTTTATCTATTTGAAACCTTAAATTTGAATTCTATATCTAACAAAGCAAAGAAAATAATAAATTTATATTTAACAGTCATTTAAATGCATTGGTTCTCTGCTATGTAATAGTATTGAACATAGTAATATAGACAATCACAGAAATAGGGAAATATTTACTGAGAGAGTATACTATACTAATTACTACTTCATATGTCCTTAATTATTACAATGATCCTTCAAGCAAGAACAAAAATTTCTTTTCTTAAGAAATTCTCCCTTGCCACTGTTTTGTCCTAATGACTGACATTGTGTTTCACTGATTGCTTGTCTAAAGAATTATAACATTTTAGATGGTCATTGATTTAAGCTGTCTCACAAGTTTACTGGAGCCTCACCAAATTGATTAGCTAGTGGACTGAGATCTTTCAAACCAAAGGTAATCTTTCCAAGGGCAATTTGAACAAGAAGGAAACTCTGATAAATCATCCAGTTAAAAAATAGGAAAGGAATGGGGAGGGGGAAGGAAGGGAAAAATGAGGGAGGAGGTAACAAGTTGGATAAGAAATGTACTCACTGCTTTATGTATGAAACTGCAACTGCTTTGTACATCACTTTGACAATAAAGAAATGAAAAAAGAAAGAAAGGGCTGGGAATGTGGCTTAATGGTAGAGTGCTTTGCCTAGCATGCATGAAGCTCTGGGTTCAATTCCTCAGTACCACACAAAAAGAAAAACCTGGAAGTGGTGTTGTGGTTCAAGTGATAGAATGTTAGCCTTGAGCAAAAAAGCTCAGGGACAGTGTGCAGGCCCAGAGTTCAAGCCCCAGGACTGGAGAGAGAGAGAGAGAGAGAGAGAGAGAGAGAGAGAGAGAGAGAGAGAGAGAGAGAGAGAGAGAGAGAGAAAGAGAGAGAGAGGAAGGAGGAGGAGGAGGAGGAGGAGGAGGAGGAGGAGGAGGAGGAGGAGGAGGAGGAGGAGGAGAGGGAGGGAGGGAGAGAAGGAAGCCTGTCTCTATACCCTATCCTTGGCTTTGCCAAGGAAGAGCATTCAGGACTCTTTTTCTGTGAAATATTGGTCTGTATACTCAGGCTTATTTAAGGGCTTAGCAATACAAAAGGAACCCAGGAAGAGCCAAACATTGCAATTTGGTTGGTCATGATTTGATTGGTATCATGATTTAGTAAATTACTTTTCTAAAGGTTCTTTTTTGGCTTGTTTAAAGGCAAGGACTAAATGTAGCAACAAATTTAAATTACCTTGGGCTCCTGCCCGAAATGCTCACTGTTCCATCCCATCTTTGTGCTTCACTGTGGGGCCATGGGGCAGAGTGAGACAGATGACAATGAGTCTGAATTACTGATTCACTCGACTCATTAGATTATATTGAAATGTTATGACTTGCTCGGCTGGAGGGTTACTCAGTTTTTTCCTCTAGCCATTCCAAAGTAATTTTTTGCTACTATATAATACAATTATTTGGAATAAGATTTTCTAATTGGAAAAGATAATTTTAGGTAGCAAATTAAGCCCTTTACTAAATAAGATTAAATTATTACCAGAATTACACTTTCAAAAGTAAGTAATCAATACAACCTTTAGTTGGACAATGTTGTCATTTTGAAAGCTAGTAATTATTAGGTTAAATATATTCTCTTAGTTCAACAGCATAAAGTCAAGTCATACATTTGGTGGTATAAAATATTACCTTCTTACACAAAAATTACTAATTAAAAATTCCGGAAAAGTATGCTTTTGATAAACATTCTGAAATATTATAGTATCAGTATCATTTGCATATATATATATATATATATATATATATATATATATTTTTTTTTTTTTTTTGCCAGTCCTGGGCCTTGGACTCAGGGCCTGAGCACTGTCCCTGGATTCTTTTTGCTCAAGGCTAGCACTCTGCCACTTGAGCCACAGCGCCACTTCTGACCATTTTCTATATATGAGGTGCTGGGGAATCGAACCCAGGGTTTCATGTATATGAGGCAAGCACTCTTGCCACTAGGCCATATTTCCAGCCCTGCTTTTCAATATTTGTAGAACTTTTTTTTACTTCAATCAAATTAAAACAAGTGCTTTCTTCAATACAGCCCTTATGTAATTTACCTTCTGTACTTTATATCTCAGAGATTTTCCTAGTTTTCTGTCTGTCTGCCTGCATGCCTATCTCTCTCTCTCTCTCTCTCTCTCTTTCCTTAGTTTTGAGACAAGGTCTCATTGTGAATCTTAGGCTGGTCTCAAATTCATGATCCTTCTATCATTCTGACCCTAGAGGGGTCAGAATTCTGACCTGTCAGAATTATAGGCATGATCAACACACCCAGCCATTTTGTTAGTTTTTATCTGAGTTCATGGTGAATATAACTAACAGATTGGTTTTCATTTATTTATTTATTTCCTCTGATTAAAGAGGATAGAACAATGGTCTACTCTTACTTATTTGCCTATGGCTTCAAGCATATGAAGATAATGCCTGCTCAATGTCTACTTGGGTACAGTAAACATTTTAGCTTGTCATTGACATGATAAAAAAATTACAGCTTAGTTTAACAGAGTACAATCACGATCTCTTTGGCAATGTCTTCACATAATTTTTACTGTAATTGACCGTAGTTAAGTGATTAGTCAATTGATTACACTTACTCATTCTTTCTGAGAAATCTCGCTTAATTTGAGTAAGAAAAGCCAAGCCAAGCTCAGAAAGACAAATAATACATGTTAAAAAAAAAACGGGGGGCGGGGGCTGGGGATATGGCCTAGTGGCAAGAATGCTTGCCTTGTATACATGAAGCCCTGGGTTCAATTCCCCAGCACCACATATATAGAAAATGGCCAGAAGGGGCGCTGTGGCTCAAGTGGCAGAGTGCTAGCCTTGAGCAAAAAGAAGCCAGGGACAGTGCTCATGAGTCCAAGGCCCAGGACTGGCCAAAAAAACAAAAACAAAAACAAAACAAAAAAACAGGGGATTGTTTTCAGGGAGACTAGAGGGAGAGGGAAGGGGAAATGAAGGAATGAATATGATAAAAGTACACTATGTGCAGTTATGGAAATAACATCACAAAACTCACTAAAACTTTTTTGAAAAAAGGAGAGAAGAGGAAGAAGGGGTGTTAAGAAAGAATAATATAGACAGAGTGAATTTAATCAAAGTACAAATGTGCACATATGCCAGCCTCATAATGAAACCCCTTAAAGGCAACTTACTAAATTTCTCATATATCAGAAAAAGGATGTGTTAAATTGTTATTGGTCCTGCTTTTGCTTTTAGGTTACCATTTAGATTACTCCTTTTAGGTGCTCTGCTATGTCCTGATTCCTAACAGCTTTTTTTTTTTTTTTTGCCAGTCCTGGGCCTTGGACTCAGGGCCTGAGCACTGTCCCTGGCTTCTTTTTGGTCAAAGCTAGCACTCTGCCACTTGAGCCACAGCGCCACTTCTGGCCGTTTTCTGTATATGTGGTGCTGGGGAATCGAACCCAGGGCCTCATGTATACGAGGCAAGCGCTCTTGCCTCTAGGCCATATCCCCAGCCCCTTCCTAACAGCTTTATGATACTTCCTTGGCTATATTATATCACTAAATTGTGCTCAGTTAGCTGAAGTTTGTAAATGTAAGACTACTTAGTTGGAAATGAGACATTGGGTCTTGTTAATCTCAGAGGAGTGGTAGAAGGTGAGGAGTAAGGGGAGGGACACACAGACAGACAGACAGACAGACACACACACGCACCCCTTTGAGGCCAGTGTCTTAATAGTAGCAGCCAGAGTTATTATTGCCATTGGGCCAGAATTATCTTTGCCATGTTCCCTTGGGATGCAGAATGTCTAGATAACCCAAAAGGAAGAAGAATAATTAATTAAATAAATAATAAATAATAAATAATTAAGGAAAGAAGAATAATTAATTTGTTGAGCAAGTATAGTTGGCAGGCACTGTAGAGAAACTTCACATTCTACATGGCTCCAGTTTGTATGTCTGTCTTTGTTTTTCTGTTGGAGATACTGAGGATAAGAACAATTCAGCAACTTGCCCAGACTGAAAGGAAAAAGAAGGGACCAAATAGGTCAATACAAATTGGATGCGTTTCCTTTGCAATGTTGACAACAGAGTCTCATCTCAGGACACCATGGCACTAAAATAATCTCATGAGAGAATATGGTATTGAAGTGTTTGCAAAGGTGAATGTTTTGAATTCATTATCCACAGACTTGGCTTGAACTCTTATGCTTGGATATACACATGCTCATCTTTATTTTTCCCATATCACCTTTTAATGTACATCAGAAGGAAACAGTCATTTTATAAAGTGGTATAATTATAATTGTGTCCATTCTAGAATACTTATGTCATAGCAAGTGAGGACCCAATTACAGTTAAAAAACTGAGTAAACAAAGGTAATTGATGGAGTTGGCAGAACAAAACATTCTTGCTAATGAAAGGGCAAAAAGAGAGAGGGAAAGAATTATAATACAGAAGATCAATAATCTATAAAACTTTTTACATTTGAAATTAAAATGTGGGGCTGGGAATATGGCCTAGTGGCAAGAGTGCTTGCCTCCTATACATGAAGCCCAGGGTTCGATTCCCCAGCACCACGTATGTAGAAAACGGCCAGAAGTGGCGCTGTGGCTCAAGTGGCAGAGTGCTATCCTTGAGCAAAAAGAAGCCAGGGACAGTGCTCAGGCCCTGAGTCCAAGGCCCAGGACTGCCAAAAAAAAAAAAAAAATAGGAAATTAAAATGAGGTAAGAACTAAAAGATGAGTAATTAGTATTTCATATTTTCTGTGCAAACAACTACCTCTACTGCTTCCAACTGGAATTACCACTTACACCAGACAGCTTCTCTTAACTAATTGGGTCAAATTATATTTTTAGTATAATTTTATTCTAATGAATGCAGGCCCTTTCTATTAACCTTAACAGGCAAGAAACATGGAATCACAGGAGAATACATCATGTGGGACTTCAAACTAACTGTATATGCTAATGTGACAGGAATGACTGCTTGAGGACAGTTTTATCATATTGATTGCAATTATGAAGGAAAATAGAATCTTCTCAAGTGTTCTTCATTCTCTCTGTGTTAATTAAATTTTATCACCTTTGCTAAACTTCAAACAATGGAATCTATTCAGGCAATATAAAAACACTGAAAGTAATTTTATTATGATCCAAATGTTCTGCTAGGGTGCTAGATTGAACAGTTTCATTTTGGTTTTGTTTTGCTTTTGTTGTTTCCTGTGCTCAAGCTTGGTTTTATTGCTCAAGGCTAGCACTGTACCACTTGAGCCATATCTCTACTTCTGGTAAGTTGCTGGTTAATTGGAACTTGAGTCTCATAGGCTTTTCTGCCCAGGCTGGCTTTGAACTGCAACTCTCAGACCTCAGCCTCCTGAGTAGCTAGGATTATAGGCATGAGCCACTGGTAACTGTTTATTTTTAAAGGAAGTTTTTATCAGATAGAATCCTGGTGTGTAGCCCAGACTGGCATTGAACTCATAATCTTCTATTATCAACTTTCCTAGTGCTAGGAGTATAGGCATTTACCACTATACCTGGCTAGTTCCTTTATTTCTATTCTAAGAAATTATCACCAACATCATCATCATTGTAAAAACATGATCACCAGCACCTTCCACTGACTTTTTAGAACACTGAACTAGATAAAGAAATATTGAGAAGTTTAAGATATAGTCCTTGTCCTTGAAATTTTTAATTGGTCTAAAGTAATTTATTCACTCTTGCAAGTTATTAGAGTCATTTAGTGGGATCATGAGAGTGATACTGGATAGAAAGTTCAAATACACTCTATCTCTTATCTTTAAGAGATATATTTGTACTTTAAAGACAATGTAGCTACTGCTGGTGGCTTATGCCTGTAATCCTAGTTACTCAGGATGCTGAGATACGAGATTGTGGTTCAAAGCCAGACTGGGCAGGAAAGTCTGTGTGACTCAGATCTCCAAATAACCACCAGAAATTGGAAGTGGAGCTGTGGCTCAAAGTGGTAGACTTGAGTGAAAAAGTTCAGTAACAGCACCCAGGCCCTGAATTCAAGTCCTATGACTCACCCCCCCCCCAAAAAAAAAAAACACACAAGATAATGAAGATGGCGTTAGTTATCTTCCTGCAGGCAGAGTGAACTCAATTGGCTCCCAGAGGATAAAACTATTTCACAGAGCAATTTATTTAGTTGGCTTGGGAAAATGTTTTAGAGTCCCATATCTGCAATTGAATGGTGAAGAAATCACCACTTCAGGCATATCATATCATTGCTGCAGCCACTGTGTTAAAGCTCTCAATGCCCTTGATTTGGGAGAAACCTCATATCTATGAATAGGGTGGCATATTTGCATCAATGGACCACTAAGTCTTCTTTACTTCATTCATATGTAGACTGGCCAACAAATAACATTGAAATGATCTTGGATGCTAGGCTGCTAATGTATGTTTATATTAGTCTTACATAGATATGCTGTTCAGTAAGTCCTTTAATATACTATAAAATAATATTTACATGCTAGTAAAGAGAAAGAAGTTCATATGACATTTTTCATACTGATTTTTTTTCCTGGTCCTGGGGCTTGAACTCTGGGCCTAGGTGCTATCTCTGAGCTTTATGCTCAATGCTAGTGCTCTACCACTTGAACCACAGCTCCATTCCTGGCTTTAGGTGGCTAACTGGAGCTCAGACCCAGAGTATCTTGCCTGGGCTGGCTTTGAACTGTGATCCTCAGATATCAGATTCTGGAATAGCTAGGATTATAGGTATGAGCCATTGGCATCTGACTTACATTGATTTTTTTAATGCTTGAATTTTGGAGAGAAGGAATAGAATTTTCCCTTCTGAATTGGGGAAATGTAAATAAGTAATAGGTGTGATTGTGCAAGTACATTTCCTAAAGGCAGGTTGCTTTCTGGTTTCTTTTATTGATATCAGTCCTTGTACAATCACTAAGTTTCCTTTATTGTCATATTTAACTGAGTTGATAATCCATTTCTGTTAGTGTTAATGGATGGCTTTTTACAAAGTAATGTGCAGTCACACACATAAGCAATTTATGAGGGTTAAGGGTCATGTGAGGCTTTTAACATTCACACAACAGACTTTTCTGTCTGGGGAAGATGGAAGATGTTGCTTATAGGTCTTTAGATAATCGGTGCATGCATATGTGGTTTTAAAATTTTTGTCTGAAAATAAATTTTCAAGTGAATAGAACAGTTGAAAGAAGAAAAGAGGGAATACATATATACTCATCCGTCTACAAAAGCAGAAGGGGGGAGGGTAAGGAAGAATGAAAAAGAGGTGAGTTTGATGGAGTATGTTGTTTGCATGTATGGAAATGTCACAACAAAATCCCTTTGTGCAACTGATGTATGCTAATAAAAAGATTAATAAAATAAGAAAGGAGACTCCTCTATTGCACCCATAATAACAAGGAATGCTACAACCAGGCATGAACCAAAGAACATTAAAAATTGATTAACTTTTTCCTGAGTTTTTTGAAATTAAGATAGTGTCATAGAAGTTTTGAATGGAAAGAAGTGAGAGTTAATTAGCTTGATTCCTTATATAACTGGTAAGGAATCTGATTCTCAAAGAATCTGTGGTTTGCCAAAGTCACATTGGTGCTTAATTGATGAAATGGAAGTAGAAACAAAGTATATGGATTGACCATACCTTTGTATCTCTATTTCATTTTCCTCTGTCGTAACATTAAATCTCTTTTGTTTCCTTTCTTTTCTATCTTTGTCTTTCATTCCCCCATTCTACAGAGCAGCAGCACTGCCTTTTTCCAGTAAATCAAACCATATCTGTTACCTATCTGCCAAGGTTTCTCAATAGCATTATTGCTGATATTTGGGTTTGACAATTCTTCATTTTCTTCCTTCCTTCCTTCCTCCCTCCCTCCCTCCCTCCCTCCCTCCCTCCCTCCCTCCCTCCCTCCCTCCCTCCCTCCTTCCCTCATGTGTTTTGTGGGGCTGGCCTGTACATTGTAAGATGCTTAACAGCATCTCTATGTTCAACCCATCAGATACCACTTGTTACAATAAAAACTGTCTCTAAATAGAGGTGAGGGAGCAAAACCACCCTTTGTTGAAGATCACTGACAATCGTTTTAATTTTGACAGTGTTTTCCTTTTATTCCAGGGAAGTATGAATTCAAGCCTTTATATAGTTGTAATATAGCATATACACAATTTCTATTATTTAAAAGTTTTGTTGTTGTTGTCAGTCGTAGGGCTTGAACTTGGCCTAGGTGCTGCTCCTAAGCACTTTTGCTCAAGACTAGCACTCTACCACTTTGAGCCACAGCTCCACTTCCAGGTTTTGAGTGTTAATTGGAGGTAAGAGTCTCATTTCTGCTTGGGCTGGCTTTGAACCATGATCCTCAGATTTTAGCCTCTTGACAAGGTAGGATTATGTATAGGCGTGAGCCACGAGTGCCTGGCTCTCTTCAAATACGTATTTTCTCAGTTGCTGTATGATATGGATGTCTAGCATCCCTGCTTCCCTTCTATTAAACACTACTCCTTTGAGTTATAAATTGATATCATTTTCTTCTGTTAAAGGTATGACCAAGTAACCCAGGCTTGGCTGAATCCACAGTAGCAATGTGGTGGGCACATGACCAAAGTTGGGCCAATCAGAACTTTTTATTTTCTGTACCAGTCCTGGGCTTGAATTCAGGGCCTGGGCACTGTCCCTGAGCTTTGTTTTGCTCAAGGCTAGCATCTACCACTTGAGCCACAGCGCCACTTCTGGCCTTTTCTGTTTATGTAGTATTGAGGAATCAAACCCAGGGCTTCATGCATGCTAGGCAAGCACTCAACCACTAATTCACATACCCAGCTCCAGTCAGAACCTTTTTCTAGAAAATTCCTACAAGGTTCTACTACCAGGTATTTGTGGCTCATGCCTGCCATCCTAGATGCTCAGGAATTTGAGGTCTGAGGACTGTGGTTTGAAACTAGCCTGAACAGAAAAGTTTGGGAGATGCATGTATGTCAAATTAACCAGCAAAAAGTCAAAAATGGAGGCAAGGCTTAAGCGGTAGAGCACCAGCATGAATGGAAAAGCCAAGTGAGAGCATGAAGCCCTGAGTTCAAGCCCCATTACTGGCTACCAAAAGAAAAAAAAAGGGTCTACTTCATTTGCTAAACTGTGAGGTTACTGCTTATAGCTCCCTTATCTTCAGCTTGTCTACTATGCAAGCCAATGAAGCCAACATAGCAGAAAGCAGATCTGAAAGATGGAAATTCTGAATGACATCATTTGACTCCCTAAGTCTGCTCATGTCTAAGAGCAGTATAGCCCTCATCTCTTAATTATGAAATAAATCTCTTCCTTCACACTTTTTTCATTCTTGTTGATAAGTTGATTGAGATTTTCTTTCACTTACAAAAGCAAAAAAGTCTAGATTAATAAAGTAGTATTAAAGTATAGCATTTAACAATTCACATTCCCTCAAGTTGTATTGTCATCATTTCCTTAAGTGTTCTGCTGACACTGAACTTTAAGGTGATCTGAAATATGTTCCCACTCTAAAAGCAGTGTTCTTTTTCACTGCCTTATGAATGACTTCTACTAAATTTCCCATTAGCTTTCTCAAATATAGACCCTTGGTTTGTATTCTGAATTGCAAGATTTCAAATTGAATGATTTACCACCTAATTTTTTTAAGACCATTCAGTTTTGCTTTATCCCTTTTTGCTTTAATACTTCTCATTATAATCCTTCCATCTGTGATTATACCAACTGTTGTGGCAGGATCTGCTCCAGCTGCACGGGCACATTTGAATACATTAGTGTGCTGTGCCAGTGGTTTAGGAAATTTTTTATGGTACCATGAAGATTTATTCCTAACTCTTGTAGGATCTGCTTTATGATTTCATTTATCTACAAATCTTGAAAACAATATTATTCAATGTTAAGCCTTCAGACCTATACACTCACTTAAGATACAGGATGACTATAGTATTCTGCTATCTATGAAAAATACCTCTAGTCTCCACTTGCTTCTTGTCATGAGGTCTGTACATACTCAATTTACTCATCAAACTTAACTTCTCCATATATTAAGACCTAGCTCAAATATTACTGCCTCCTATGTGATTTCTTTCTTTCTCCTTTTTTTTTGTCACACAATTTTAAGCAAGTTAATGTTCAGCAGTAAAATTATATGAAAAGTCCCACGTTTTACACATTTCAAGTTGTTTTATTACTCAGGCATGGTAGTGGGGATCTACTCTATTGTCCTAGCTATAAGAGAGGCTGAAGTAGGAGGTGGCTTTAGACTGGGAGTTGAAGAACAGCTTGGGTAACACAGAGATCAGCTTAAAATGAACACACACACACACACACACACACACACACACACACACACACACACCGAGCTCTCTCCAGGGGAGAGAGGATGGTTAAGGTTAAAGGAATAAAATAATAGAAGAGAAAAAATTCAAAACAATGAATCCTTTGGTATTGTCCCATTGTCTTTACAATTATTATTATTATTATTTTTCCCTGGCCTGGGGCTTTACTCAGAGCCTAGGCCTTGTCCCTGAGCATCTGTGTTGAAGGCTAGCACTCTACCACTTGAGCCACAGCTCCAAAGATCTACTTTGGCCTTTTTGGGGATAGTTAATTGGAGATAAGAATGTCATGGACTTTCTTGCCTGGGCTGGCTTCCAACTGTGATCCTCAGATCTCAGCCTTCTAAGTAGCTAGGATTATAGGCATGAGCCACTAACATCTGGAACTAGTCTTAAAATATTTGTAGTAGTAGAGTAAGGTACATATTGTTTGAGGATACCAGGCGTTTTCAGTCTATGGTTTGTCCAAGTGACTTTACTAATGAATTATCAATGAAGCCAATTACAGTGAGGCTAATGATGCTGTGTGTGTTTGTGTGTTTGTGTGTGTGTGTGCATGCGCGCGTGGCAGGGGACACCATCTTTCCATCCAAATTCCAGAATGTGATTTTGCTATTCATTACAGTAGTATATAGAACCCATTGACGACAGTCAAAAACTGCTTGTCACCCTTATATCATTTGTTTCCATATTTTCCCTCATGAGTGTACTGATTTTTTTTTTTTTTTGCCAGTCCTGGGCTTGGACTCAGGGCCTGAGCACTGTCCCTGGATTCTTTTTGCTCAAGGCTAGCACTCTGCCACTTGAGCCACAGCGCCACTTCTGGCCATTTTCTGCATATGTGTTGCTGGGGAATCAAACCCAGGGCTTCATGTATATGAGGCAAGCATTCTTGCCACTAGGCCATATTCCCAGCCCATACTGATCTTTTTATTTGCCCAGAAGGAAATTCATAGATAGCCACAGAGACCATAGCTACTAACTAGCTGTAGCCCATTGTTTGAGCCTTCCAGAAACTCATCTTGTCCCATATGATTAAAAATAATTTTGTAAGATTTTTATTTTCATCTTTCTCCTTAGAATTAGCAAATCTTTATTTTCTGTTTTCAGCACTGTGGTTTGAATTCAGTGCTTAGCACTTGCTAAGGTGGTGCTCTACCACCTAAGCCATGCCTCTAGTCCTGCTATTTGCTGGTTATTTTGGAAATGGGGTCTCAGTGGACTTTCATTTGGCACAGTGCTGGCTTCAAACTGCAGTCCTCTGGATCTCAGCCTCCTGAGTACAGGATTACAATCATGGGCCCCCAGTACTGCTGCAAGTCTACTTCTTACCCTGAGAAATGATGCAGTTACATTCCTGTGATAGTGATGGGATTGTCTCTCAGAGAATCATAGGTAGCAAAATCCTACAACACATATTGCCATTACATTATCTATAAAAGTAATAGTTTGGTTAGTTATAACCAAAGAGTAGAAATAGATCAGAGGTTTGTTGTTAAGGAGGCATTTTAATGAATTTGGGCATAGCTGTAAGTTGAAATATGATGTAGCTGCAAAAAAACCAGTAAGTTTTGCACACATTGATACAGTACACTTCCAAGAAATAGCCATGTCCCCAGTCTTTTTTTTTTTTTTTTGCTTCATTGGTAACATTTTGCTCTTATGCTTTAGTTATTTTCCCCTATTTCTGTATAAGGAAGACTCTGACCACTTCCTGCTTAGCTGGGATGACAGGACTGTACTATCCTATCTACTTTATGAGATGAGATGAAGGTCACACTAACTTTTGGCTTGATAGACCTTGAAATGTTTAGAGAGCTTTTTCTTTGTGTGTTTGTGTGTGGATCCTGGGTCGTCAACTCAGGGCCTGGGTACTTTTTTTGGTTAAGACTAGTGCTTTATGTAGTTGGGAATGTGGGATACTGTTAGAGTGCTCGCCTAGCATGCACAAAGTCCTGGGTTTGATTCCTCAGTACCACATAAACAGAAAAAGCTGGTAGTGGTGCTGTGGCTTAAGTGGTATAGTGCTATCCTTGAGCAAAAGAAGCTCAGGGACAGTGCCCAGACCCTGAGTTCAAGTCCCAGGACTGGCAAAAATAAATCAAAAGACTAGTGTTCTAATACTTGTGCCACACACACCTCCTCTTCTGCCTTTTTTGCTGGTTATTTGGAGATAAGAAATCGTATTCAAGGTTGGCTTTGAATGATCCTCAGATCTCAGCCTCCTAATGTATGCAGCCAGTATTATAGTCATGTGCAATCTCACCCGTCTCGACAAACCACATATTTTAGGTGCTCTATCGCTGCCTCTCTTGGTGGGTATTTTAACGAGTGAAGAAAAAACTCGCCAAGCTTCAGCCAGGGTACACATCTCTCTTCCCTCTCTAGTGCTGGACGAGGAGTTTCCATAACAGCGTGGCCTTCTTTGGGGCCCAGGAGCAGCCCTGCTCGCTCTTCCTTCTTCAGGTGATCTGGAATCTAGGCCTGCGTTTTACTAGAGCTACCCTGGAAGCCTTGTGGACAGTTCCAGTACTTGGCTTCCAGGTACTGCCTAGACTACAGACCCATGATAAAAAAGGAGGAAAGGTTCAGAGGCCCCCCCCCCCCCCAAGAGGGAAGGGACACCGGGAAGTCTACATTGTCCAGTGCCAGTCCCAGGAGAGATGGCTGCTCAGGGGCCCAGCCAACATACATCCCATCTGGGCTTCCCAGGGGATGCATTCGATGGCCAAATGAGGGAGCCGAAGGTCTCGGGGTATCAGGGGCTGGTTCTGAAGCGTCCCCCCGTGGGTTCCACACGGGAGCTGCTCACCTCAGGATCCTCGTGCCAAGATTGCACGGCCAGGCTCGTCTTCTGCGGTTCCTGAAAAGTCTAGAATAAAGGTTGCCTAGTGCGTCTCTGCAAAATAAGTAAATAAATTTAAAAAATGAGCAGGCTGGCTAGAGGGATAGGAGCCCTAAACCAGCGCAAGAAGGAAAGCGACCGCGCTCAGGGCAGGAAAGCAAATCCGGCGGGCCCGCCGGCGTTCCGGGAGGAATCAGACGCCGATTGGTGGACCCCGGATCTCCGCGGGCGATGAGGTGAGCGACCCCGCTGCCAGCCCAGTGGCTCGCAGGCCCGCGCGGCCCGCCTTCCCCGATCCCCCGGGCCCAGCCTCCCTCCCGGCTGCCGCTAACACCCGGAGACGGACGCCCGGCGGCGCGGGAGCGGCTGTCGCTCGCCGGCGCGGCAGCGGGCATGCGCAGTGGGCGGGCCGCCGGGCCGGCTCCCGGAGCCGTGACGAGCCCGGAAGCGCCTGCGCGCGCGGCCGTCGGCTCCACAACTAGTTTTGTTCGGGCGGTGTGGGGGGGTGGTGTCAGGCAGGTCCTCGGGACTGGAACCCCGCGCAGAGAGAGAACCCTCGGCAGGACCAACCCGACCCCCGCCGGCCCCGCGGCCATGTCCAGCAACAGTTTCGCTTACAATGAGCAGTCCGGAGGCGGGGAGGCGGCGGAGCTGGGGCAGGAGGCGACCTCCACCATTTCACCCGCGGGCGCCTTCGGCCTCTTTAGCAGCGACCTGAAGAAGTGAGGAGAAAGCCGGGTTCGGGGGGCCGGGTTGGGGGGGGGTGCGGGGGCGGGTCCGGAGGCCCCGGGCGTCTGGAGCGGGCTGGGGTCTCCTCCGCTCCCACGTCGGGCGGGGCGGGGTCCGGTCGGGCGGTGGGAGTTGCGGTGCAGCGGGATTGGGGTGCGCGTGTGCCCGCGACTCCTGGGGCTTTCACACTTGGGTATGGGGGGGGGCGGGGTGACAGCCACACTTGGGGAGCTGCGGTCCCAGCACCCCACCTCCAGCCCCCTCCCCCCAGAACCGCGTACGGCCTGGGGCTGGGCGGGCCGGGACGCCCGGAGGACGGATTTCCACCACACTCATGTCCAAAGAGGGAACATTGACCAAAGTCTTTTCTCTCCTTTTTTTCTTCTTTTCTGGTTAAGTTCTGGGTTTTGGATGAATAGAGTGTTTTGGGGTCGGGAGTGGGAGTGTTGCCGAGGGGAGACTGTTCTGTGACCCCAGAAGGTTAAGGGGTAAGGGGCTCCCACACAATATGCTCTGAAGGATGGACAGGAACTAATAGAGAGTTGTTGTTGTTGTTGTTCGGAAGCCCCAAACAGATTAAGTGTATCCACAGAGAATATTTAAAAAGTTACCATGAAGCCCGGCACCCGTGGCGCACGCCTGTCATCCTAGCTACTCAGGAGGCTGAGATGGGAGTGATCCTGGTTCAAAGCCAGTCCAGGCAGGAAAGGCCGTATAGACTTTTATCTCCAGCGCTCCGCTCCAGAGTTCAAGCCCCAGGCTACCACCCCCCCCCCCCAAAAGTTACCATGAATGGATTTGGAGGGGGGGCGTAGGGGGGATTGCAGGTCCTGGTGCCTGGACTCAGAGCCTGGGTGCCTGTTGGCTTTTTCATCCCAGGTGCTCTGCCAGCTTCCCTTTCCAGCATGTTTGCTGATTCGTTGGAGATAAAGAGTCTGTTGGACTTTTCCTGCCTGGGCTGGCTTCAGACTGAGATTCTCAAGTCTCAGCCTCCTGAGTAAGTTAGGATTATAAGTGTGGCACCAAGCCAGATCCTAAATTATCTTTAAAGGGTAGCACTAAGAAGTTGCCATTTAACAAAGGGGTTCATGAATACAATATATAGTGATCACTTTCACCCCTTTCAAGATTCTCACAAGATCCTAGCTTTTCTTTTTTTTAAAACAAATTAATGTGAATTGGAAAAACACATAAATCAAAATACTCCTTTTTGAAGTTAATAAGAGTTCATTTTAAGTACTATTTAGAATAGGGAAGAAATCTTCAATCTTCTTCCTCTTTTTAAGTTTGAATTGGGTAGGCTTATATTTAAACAATCCTGAATTTGTACCTAGACATTTTATTCTTAACTCATTTTCTAGGGACCTTGGAAATACTACTAAGAGCTTGAAATTTATGGTGCCTTTATTAAGAGGAGGCACACAACTGAGTAGAAGTTTAGATAACTGTACAGAAAAGGACCTTGACTCTTCCAGGAATTAGAAACACTTTGGCCATAGAACTACAATCTAATGGACTTGTACTGAAATAAAGAAACTCCTGTTGTGGAAGTAGTTACTAATCTCTCTTGAGCTCTCACTTATAGAGGTGTGACATTACTTGACCTTTGAAAAATCAAATGGGGAAATTTATGTAAAGGATCCTGAATTTGGGGTCGTAGCCTTTGGCTATAATCCAGAATGGGAAGGATAAGTCTGAAGTAGCCTATATTCCAAACCTTTGACTGGATGATATAGTAGTCCTTGTCTCAAAAGTTTACCCTGTTCTCTGCTCAAAAAAGAAAATATGTTTTTCCTTTTAAAATTTTAAAAATTTTGTTGTAAAGGTGATGTATAGAGGGGTTACAGTTACATAAGTAAGATAATGAGTACATTTCTTGTCCAACATTGTTATTCCCTCCCTTGTTTTTCTCCCACTTCTCCCCACCCCCCAAATTGTGAAATTCTTTTCCAACATAGTGTCTTGTGAGTATTGTTGCACTGGTTCACCTTTGACTTATATGTTTCACCATTTTATTTCCCTTCCCTTCCCCCAATCAGATAGATGTATGTACTAGACACAGGGTGCCAGAATAAAAAACAGTGACGGCAGGGAAGAAACCAAAGGGGTAAAAAAAAGAAAGAAAAAATAACTTCACACAGTATGTTAACAACAACAACAACCAAAACAAACAAACAAACAAAAAAAGCTCTTGTTTCATACCTTGGAGTTCATTTTGATTAACGTCATTTTATACGGTCATATGTATGTAACTATTGAGCTATTGTGATCTTCTCCTAGGACTATCCTAGACATATACTAATTATTACAAATGAGTGGAAACCATGGAACCTATGTTTCTTTGGGTCTGCCTTACAAAAATATGGAATGCTTTATGAATTTTCATGTCATCCTTGTACAGGCGCCAGGCTAATCTCTGTATCGTCCTGATTTTAGTATATATGCTGCTTAAGTGAGCACTTTTCCTTGTCTTGATGTGTCTCAGCCTGGCTTCAAACTCAAGTCCTCAAAGGTATTGGGATTGCCAGCATCATTACTACACTCACCTCTTTGCTGTACTCTTTTTTTCTTCTTCTTCTTGAAATCAGGGCCTGGGTGCTGTCCTCAAGCTCTTTTTGTTCCAGGCTAGTGCTCCACTAGTTGAGCTACAGCACTACTTCTGGCTTTTCCTGAGTAGTTTATTGGAGATAAGAGTCTCACAGACTTTCCTGCCCAGGTTGGCTTTGAACCGTGGTCCTCAGATCTCAACCTCCTGAGTAGCAAGGATTACAGTAGCATGAGCCACCAGCCTCTGGCCATGTTTTGTTTTTTTTATTTATCACTTTATGGTTCCAGTTATTCACTTTGCTTTACTTTCTCTTTACTTAACATTTCTCCTTGCTACTTTTACCTCTTTCAGGTATTGCGTATTTTCAAGTTAGGTAGTCACTCAGTGAATATTTGTTGAATATTTATATACAGAAATCTCTCACATATTCTCTTAATAGCAAATGTTATAATGTATGTGAAGGTGACTAGCAAAATATTTAGTTCATAACTTTGCTTGGCACATGTTTTCAGGTCCTTCATTTTACTGTAAGGATTCATGAAGCACAACTGATTCGGTGGACCTTGTACTGAAGGAAAAACCTGGCTCCTATCCCTGTTGTATTTTATTATGGCATCATCCTAAAGTTAATTGTATATGGGTCCAGAACAAATATTTTCTTCATAGTACTGTTTGTGTCTTTGCTGTGTTTAATATTGTTAGTTGACTGGAATTGTTACATCAACCAGATAGAGTAAGTTTCTTACTTTCCACATCTTTTATTTACAGATTGGGATTATTTCATATGGATAGTTCATTTCTCCGTATTTTTGTTTTTCGTTTTTTTTTTTTTTTGTTTGTTTGTTTTTTGCCAGTCCTGGGCCATGAACTAAGGGCCTGAGCTTCTTTTTGCTCAAGGCTAGCACTCTGCCACTTGAGCCACAGCGCCACTTCTGGCTGTATTCTATATATATGGTGCTGAGGAATCGAACCCAGGGCTTCAAGTATTCAAGGCAAGCACTCTTGCTACTAGGCCATATTCCCAGCCCCCATATTTTTGTTTTTCTTAGGTACAAGTATCGTATCAAGTTTAGGACCTTGCACGTGCTAAGCTTGTGCTCTATTAGTGATCTATTTCCCTGGTGCTCTGTACTTTTACTGTAGAGATACATAATAATTATAAGATATTTATCTTGCCTTTAAGAAGCTTAAAATTTAGTGGACAAGATAAGACAAATGTGAACTTGCAGTCAGTAATACAAACCTGTAATTGCTATTAAATTGTGTCATAATTTTCAGCCTGCCAATGTGATGTACTCTCTACTGAAAAGCATTTATTATATGCCTTTATATAAAGTGGTTTACTGAATAAAATGGAAATGTTGAAATTTGAAATATAAAGCACATTTTAGATTGAGATGCTGCAGATGTTGGACCCCCAATTTGTAAGCATATTATGAAAAGGTACAGTCTTAGTGGGTTCCTCTCTCTCTCTCTCTCTCTCTCTCTCTCTCTCTCTCTCTCTCTCTCTGAGTGTGTGTGTGTGTGTGTGTGTGTGTGTGTGTGTTCAAAGGTAGATTTCTTTGGGGTCATAGTTTCAGAGAATTCAGTGTATTGTCTTTGGCTCCATTGATTTTGGGCCCATGGGGATGAGGAATATCAAGGCATTGGTAGCATGTGGAGAATGAGGAGGCTGTTCACATCATGGTGGACAAGAAGCAAATGGAAAAGAAAGGATCCAAGACCCCTTCAAAGGCATGGCCCTTTACTAACTACTTCTCTAACCAAGTCCCACTTTGAAAGTTTACAGAGCCTTAAAATAGTGCCAGCAGTTGGGGACCAAGCATTCAGCACATGATTTAAAAAAAAATTACATAGTGTGCAAAGGGTTTCATTTCAATATGCCAGTTTGTGAGTATAATGCATTTTGATCGATGTCACCCCTTCCACCATCCTCCCCATCTCTTCCAACCCCACCCAGTCTCTCAAGTTACCTGGCTCCATTTTCACATATGTGCATCGAATATTGTGGTTGGTTTTACTCACTCTTCCTTTCTCCAGAGTTCCTTTCTGTTGTGCTCAGGAGTGAAGGGTTGCAGGTATGAAAATGTAAGCCACTACTATTCTATACTTGATCACTTAAATTCCAAAGATTCAGTTGCTTGAGTTCTATGAACTCCAATTTTGGTAACTGACCCATCTTGTTAATTCTTTTTAGCTGTTTGAAACAAATTATGTTTATGTCTAGACAACATACTTACTTGCTATATGTGTCAGTTGGATCTCATATCCTTATGTACAAAGGGCTTACTATATATTAGAAAACTTTAGTGTTTCAGTGAATTTGCTTGTCAGCATTTCTTTCAAGAAAGTGGTTGAAAGAAATGAAGAGTCAGTAATGGCTTCATGTTTTGTTTAAAAGATAGTGAACAAAAAATTGTATACCTTTATACAAGATGCTTTAAAGATAACTGAAACATTTCTAGCCTTTAGTTAAATAACAAGATGTGAGATACTATGTTGTTGTTGTTGTTTTTTTTTTTTTTTTGGCCAGTCCTGGGGCTTGGACTCAGGGCCTGAGCACTCTCCCTGGCTTCTTTTTTTTGCTCAAGGCTAGCACTCTGCCACTTGAGCCACAGCGCCACTTCTGGCCATTTTCTGTGTATGTGGTGCTGGGGAATCGAACCCAGGGCCTCATGTATATGAGGCAGGCACTCTTGCCACTAGGCCATATCCCCAGCCCCCACTATGTTGTTTTTAAAAATATATTTTTAATTTAGAGCAGGGTTACTAGAGCTGAATGATTAACCAAAAAAAGCAGACAGATGCTGTTCATTGAAATGTTCCATTTTACTGCAGGAAAGTTACACTCATAGAAAGACAAATGTATTATGGTGAAATTATTTGATAGTATTGCACTTGTACAAATAAATGAACTACTGACAAAAACAAATTGCCTCCTGTCTAAATTCAGGATTTAAAGTGAAGAGCCTAAAGTAGAATAATCAGGAAGGAAATGATTTTCCTGTATTTCATATTATGACTAATGTTGGTTGTATATTTAGGAAAGACTTATTTAGCGTATCAGCTGGAAAGAGTTCATAGATCTATAAAAATGAACAATTTATAGTCAGTGTCTTCTCATTGATGGGCTGGTTATTTGTATTGCTGATAAAAGTTGATGCTAAATTAGAAGGCCAGTATCTTTAATCCTTCAGCTGAATAAGTTGGTATAGCAAGCAGCTGGACAAAGAAGAGATTGTGAATGAGGCTGGTTCCAAAATCATGAGTGGACAGAGTGCATCCTTCAGCATTACTCTTGGAATGGGTTGTTCGCTGAGTATTTCAAAACCTAGGTGAAGGATGAGGAGGAAACTAATAGAACATGAGGCTGGAGAGGGGAGGTAAGGAAGAGGGGCGGGTGGGGCCTAATTGTAAGGATTTTGATTCTGAGAATCAAAGCTACTGGGAGATTTTTTAGAATGGTCACTACTAAGTGCTAGTTTTATACAGATAGACTTCAATCACTTTAAAAATTATAGAATTAATGATTCAACAAATAGGAGTGCCTTCTGCATGCTAATGCGCTGTTCTTGATACTGAGTATTAAAAAGCAGATAAACAGTAGATTAAACAGTAGATAACTGCTGTCGTAGAGTTTATATTCCTGGTGGGAGGATGACAGGTGTTAAAAAATTAGCATGGTCATTTGATCACAAGAAAAACAAAGTACAATGGGTGAAGTAGACCAGGGAAAAAGATAGGAATTAGAATGGGGTTGGGTTGTTGTTTGGGATTCAGGATCAGGAAAACATCCTTAGAAAGTTGTTAATGGAGCAGGTAGATAAAGGGAGGGAGGGAGTGACATGTCTGGGAGGTATGCTCATTTATAAGGAATAGGTGTCAAGGAAGAATTTTTGATCTGTATGAGAACAGTAAAGACCAATGTGGCTGGAGTAAGCAGAGAAGGAACAGTAAATTAGTATAGACTACAACCTGATGACTTCCATTTTATGTATGTATGTATGTATGTATGTATGAATGTATGTATGTATGTATGTATTTAGTGCCATCCTGGGGCTTGAGCTCAGGGCCTGGGTGCTGTCCCTGGGCTCTTTTTGCTCAAGGCTAGTGCTCTACCACTTTGAGCCACAGCTTTACTTCTAGTTTTCTGATGGTTAATTGGGAAAAAGAATCTCATGATTTTCCTGTCTACACTGGCTTGGAACCATGATCCTCAAATCTCAGCCTCTTGAGTAGCTAGGATTACAGGCATGAGCCACCAGTGCCTAGCTCCAGTTTATGTTTTAAAAGGACTTTGATCCCTCTTGAACCAGGATAACTCCAGGTCTGAGGTAAAGACCAGCAAGGAGACTACTGTAGTAACCCAGACAAGAGATGATAAGATGATTACTGGACTACTGATAGTACTGGAGATGGTTGAAGTCTGGGTTTATTTTGAAGGTAGAGCCAACCTAGATTTGCTGATTTGCATATATATATTTATATATGAAAAAGATACCAAGGATAGACAAAGTTTTGCATATAGAGTTGGAAGTTTGGAATTTCTGTTGACTAAAATGAAGAAGGTGATCAAAAGAGAAAAAAAAAATAGAGGCAAAGGGCCCAAGGAATTAGGAGGGCATGTGAAGTTTGAAATGCCATTAGACATCCACGTGAACTATTAAATAGGTAGGCAGAGATTGTAGTTTAGGAGTCGTGTTAAGCTAGAGGTATAAATTTAGAAGCCATCAGGTTGTAGGTGATATTACATATCATAGAATTGCATAAGATTCCTTGAGACTTAAGTACAGAAAAATAAAAGATACTAAGCCCTGAGGCATTCTTGTAATAATTGAGTGAGATAATACAGATATATCAAGTATATATGATGACTGAGAATTGGGTTTTGAATTGTCATTGTGGACAATGTCAGTATGGTAACTTGGTAAGCATTCTAAGAGTAGAGTTAGAGCTGAAAACTTGATGAGTAGGTTTAGGAGAGAAAAGAGAAGGGAATTATAGTATGTATTGTAGTATGAGGAGCAAAGAAATTGGAGCAGTACCTGGGGAGAAATGTTATATCAAGGGATTTTATTTAAGATAGGAGAAATTGGAACCAACTGATGTACAGGAACAAAATATTGATGATGCAATAGAGAAAGGAGAACCACTTTCACGAATGAAAATTTAGCAAGTACAGATTAGCTACAAAATAATTCTCATTTTAACACCTAGAGAGAATCAGTTAACATGATATAAATCTTCCTTCTCTTCCCCCTCCTTCTCTTCCTACTCCTTGTCCTCCCTGTCTTTGACATTTTAATGGAAGCCTCCATGACCTTATAACTTCATTTGGCATGCCTGCAAAACCAGCAGTACCTGGACACCTGGTGTGTTGCCAGCTGGAGTCGTAGTGGACCTTGGACCATGACTGAAGTGGCATCTTTTTGCTTCTGTGGATAACATGGTGAAACAAATCCTGGGGAAACAGCTTTCCAGGTGGCCCTGTGTTAGCAAGGCACCATACTAGCTCTCTCTGTTCAAGGGAAAGTTTTTCAAATGAGTTAAAACTTTTACACCTGGAGACTGAGATGGCTGGGGTTTGGTAGTCCTGAGATGTCCTCAGACTATCATTCCTTTTGTCCCAGTGCCCAGTTCCATATTCCTTTATATTGGCTCTAATCTCTTTAACAACCACAGCATTCTTGTCCAAAGCTTTAAACATCCCCCCCGCCAACTGCATGTTTTTCAGATATATTTGCTTTGCTTTTTGCTCCAAATCTCACTGTAAACCTAGCTGAAAGCCGCCAATAACTATGTCACACCCTGAATTCTATGTTGTCTTGAAATTTCCTTTGCAAAATAGTCCATTTTTAAATTCAGCCTAACCCAGAGGATATGGACACAATGTAGAGAAATTCATTGCCAGAATGTAACATGATTGGGCCTCGACTTCAATTCCCATTAGATTTCTCATTTCCACCCAAAACCTTGGATGAGTCTGATCTTCACTGTGCATCTTCCTGTTGACATCGTGATCTTTTGAGCTCCCTCTAGAGTTATCCATTAAGCTTTGCTTTATAGCATTCTAGACTTTGAGCCTGCAAGTCCAAATACTTCCAAATTCTTTCTGCAAATCAGTTTCAAAGGCTTAAGAACCATATGGTCAGGTTTGGTCACAGCAGTGATTCTGCTGGTACCAGTTTTCTGGATTATTTACTCTTCTGCTCACTGTGACAAAATGCTTGAGGGAACAACTTGAGAAAGGATTTATGATAGCTCACTGTTGCATCATGGAGGGTGTGGCAGAGCAGAGCAACTCACATCACGGTTGGTAGAGAGGGGATAAGAGCAAGGGCAAGATATAACCCTCAAGGACACCTACCTAGTGACCTACTTCTTCAATTCTGGCCTTACCTCTTAGGTTTATTATGTCTCAATGCCATTTTATTATAAGTTCATCATGCTTAGGTCGGAGCCCTCATGAACTAATTGTCTCTAGATATTCCCTCACAAATACATGAGAAAGTGCCTTACTAAACTCATAGGCATTCCTCAATCTAGTCAAGATTAACTAGCCCAAAGGCTAAGAAAAGAGAATACAAAGGGAGAATTGAGTCTGCATTATGCTTAAGATTTCAGAAAAGAGCCAAGAGGCTTTTCTGTAGGAAGAAGATGGAGGGTAAATGGTTTTTTTTGTTTGTTTGTTTGTTTTTGGCCAGTCCTGGGCCTTGGACTCCGGGCCTGAGCACTGTCCCTGGCTTCTTCCCGCTCAAGGCTAGCACTCTGCCACTTGAGCCACAGCGCCGCTTCTGGCCGTTTTCTGTATATGTGGTGCTGGGGAATCGAACCTAGGGCCTCGTGTATCCGAGGCAGGCACTCTTGCCACTAGGCTATATCCCCAGCCCGGGTAAATGGTTTTTTGAGGAAGTATGTCGCACCCAATCATGAGCTGCTCTGTCTGTTGAAAAAACTTCCCACAGCTGTATCAATATTGGTGCTTGGGCAGGCAACTTTACCTCTCTATGCCTTTAGTTCCTTAACTGTAAAATGGAGCTGAGGATAATAGCAGTATTGAAAAATCAAATAGTCATGAAGCTTAAAAGATTTAATATATTTAAACAGTTAATAGTGCCTGATATATAACAGTAATTATTATACTGTTGTGACACTATTAAGATCAGTGAGCTCTTTTACAGTTTGTTTTGCTTTAGTACATTATATATTTTCAGCTATATGTTTTTAGAATCATTGTTCATGTTCACACTAGACATTGCTGTGTATTTTAAATTTAAAATTATTAAATTCAACCCTATTATTTTTCTAAGTCATATTTCACCAGCATCTGAAACAACTATATGAGCTATCTCTAATGTAACCACATCAGAATAAGTGCAGTTAATAAGCATGTAGGGGATGAGTTCTTCTGTGTTATCAAGGATTTGGGAACAGTGATTGTTGTATGGTTAAAAAAAAAAGCATTTGAATTTTTACTTAACTTTTAGTGTTAGGCTAACTCAGTAGTGGTTATTTCTGAAGATGTTTTCTATATGGGCACATTAAGTATAATAACAGAAATAATTTTTTTTTGGCAGTGTGGCTCATTGCTCCCTTTCACTGACAATAGCAGTCATTGTTTCCTTTGGAATCTTGTTTCCTGCTAGAAAACATAGAGCACCATTTATAAACAGCTATCAAGAATATGGAACTTGGTGGCAAGAATTTGGGATACTAATTATGCCTGCCTGTGCTTTAATTTCCTTCATTTAATTAAAATTTAAAGTCTCACTATAAGCATAAATACTTGAGTACCGTACCCTCCCCTCTTAAAGTTGGTGAACACAGCATGACATCAATAAATATGTCCAGGTAACTGATGGCACCAATAAACTTTGGTCACTTAGCTCTTCAACTCCATGCCATCATCACTATAATTGTCAAAGATTAATGGAGTGGCTGGCTATTCTATGTAGCCTCTGTTCTTGGCTAAGGGTATGAAAACCAACATTATAATTGTAGTAATATACAGTAATATCTTATATAGTACTTTTATTTTTGGTGGTTTTCTGATTTTTTTTTTCTTGGTTGTGGGGCTTGAATTTAGGGCCTTAGTTTTTATTTTACTTTCTTCAAATTTAATTTAGTTTTTAATTATCAAGGTGAGGTTCAGAGGGGTTACAGTTACATATGTAAGGTAATGAGTACATTTCTTGTCAAACATTTTCTCCCACTCCACATTCCCCCCCAACCTCCTCTCCACTCTTCAAGTTGTAAAGTTCATTTCCAACATATTGTCTTGTGAGTATCGCTGTTGTATTTTGCTCAAGGATAGCACTCTACCAGTTTGAGCCACAGCTTGCTACTTCTGGTTTTCTGGTGCTTAATTGGAGATAGTTACATAATAAGGTAGTGAGTACATTTCTTGTCATATTTGTTACACCCTCCCTCATTTTTCTTTCCCTTCCCTAGTTCAGGTAAGCATATATACAATATCCAGTGTACCAAAATTATATACAGTAATCACATGGGGTACGCCAAAGGAAATTCACCTAGTACATTAAACATAACGACAACAGTAAAATCCTCCTGTTTCCATCTCTTGGAGTTCATTTTGCTTAGCCTCATCTTATATAATCATATGTACATAGCTGTTGAGCCATTGTAATCCTCTAATGGGTCTATCCTAGACCTTTGTTTAGTAATTGTTTGGTTTTAGGTACATAATGTAAAGTCGCTGACCTAAACATGTGGAAATAGCATTTGAAAAGAAGTTTGTTACTTTGCAGCCCTGATCCCTACTGTCTCCCCCCGCCCCCAACAATCATATATCAAGGAGACCATGCGCCTTTGTTCTCTGTGTTCTAGGCTTGTCTTGCTCAACATTATTTGTTCAAGATCTGACCATTTCCCTGTGAATACCATTATTTTATCATTTCTAATCGCTATGTAGTATTCCATTGTGTATAGGTACCACATTTTTTTGGATCCATTCATCTGGGCATCTGGGTTGTTTCCATATTTTGGCTATTATGAATTGTGCAGCGATTAACATGGAAGTGCACATGTCTTTTTGATATCCTGGAACCTGTTCAGGATAGATGCCTAGGAGTGGTATGGCTGGGTCATAGGGTAGGTCTATGCTGAGCTTTTTGAGGAACCTTCATCCTTCTCCAAAGTGTTTGTACTAGTTTGCACCCGCACCAACAGTGGAGAAGGGTTCCTCTTTCCCCGCACCCCCTCCAGCATTTGTTGTTGCCCGAGTTCAGAGTATAGTCCATTCTAACTGGAGTGAGGTGGTATCTCAGGGGTGTTTTTCATTTGCATTTCTTTACTGCCAGGGATATTGAACATTTCCTCATATGTTTCTTTGCTATTTTTATTTCTTCTCCTGTGAAGTCTCTCTTTAGCTCCTTTGCCCATGTAATAATTGGTTTACTGGGTTTAGAGGGTCTTAGTTTATTGAGTTCTCTGTAGATGACAGATAATAGGCCTTTGTCCGTTACTATGCTGGTAAATATCCTTTACCATATGGTTGGCTGTCTTTCTAGTTTAGTGGCTATGTCTTTAGCTGTGCAGAAACTTTTTATTTTGTAGTAGTCCCATTTGTCGAGTCTCTCCCTTATGTGTTGTGCCCCTGGGACTCTGTTCAGGAAGTTCCTGCCTGTGCCTAAAGTTCTAGCGTCTTTCCTACTCTGTCCTCCAGTAGTTTCAGGGTTTCAGGTTTGATGTTGAGGTCCTTAATCCATTTTGAGTTGATCTTGGTGCATGGTGATAGGATAGGGTCCACTTTGAGTTTTCTACATGTGGCTGCTCAGTTTTCCCAGCACCAGTAGTTGAAGAGGCTATGTTTTTTCCGTTGTATGTCATGACACCATTTTTCATATTTTATAACAGTTTTTATTTTTTCGTATTCAAAGTAAAAATGTTTTGCTATGCCAATAGGGTATGTTTTATATTTCAAAAATTTTAAACGTACATGTGGAAATAAGTTTTAACAGGACAATTATAGATAAGAATTATTTTTTAGCAGATGACCAAAGTTATATAAACATTAGTGTTTTGCACTTTTAGATTATATTCTGGACATGTAGTAATTTGTAGGATCCTTTTTCTGACATAGCCTTTCCCGGAAACTTGAGGGGACATGTGAATCAAAAAATTATAGTAAAAAGCATATAACATTGAGTTTACCATCTTGGCCATTTTAAGTTCAGTAATGTTAAGTATATTCATATTGTTGTGCCACAAATCTCTAGTCAACTTGCATTATTGCCATGTAACTTTAGGAGCTGAATTTTTTACTTAGATTTTTCAAGTCCTTCAGAGACGGAGCTTATCTAAGGTAGATATTACACATTGGTTTCCTCAACTCCCCACACAGAAAGCCGATCCAAACTTATTAGATGGAAAACTTACCTTCTGTGGCCCTGAAAAGTTGTTTTGTTTTTTAAGAAAAAGTTTAAAAATTAATTTAGCTTTCAGTTGGCATATATTATTAGCATAGTTAGAGAAAGCTTACATTTACTATAGTTTATGAATTTCTTGGAGGAAGATCTAATACTAATACTGAAATTTGATGCACAGACTGACTCTTTGGCATGTCTGTGTTTATACCCATCTGTTCCAGTGGCACCATGCCCATTATTATGGTGGCTTGCCAGTAGCAGTGAGGCATTTGAGCCAACAAAGATGAATTGTTTGGATGGAATGCACTATTCTGTGATACTAATTAATTTTGAGCTGATGAATCTACATGAGATAATGTTAACCAAATATAGTCAAAGTAATGTCAGTGAAAATAGAATTTATTTTGACTTGTGCAGGAGTATATCACAGATGTTTTAGACTACCATTGAGAGTAATTACAATCAGTGTTTACTATAGTTGCGGTGATCAGTTTTCTTTATATAAAAATTTTGAGCTTAAAAATCCCTCCATAATTTCTGTTGTGGTGATTGTAGATTAGGGAAGAAGTGAGACAACACTGTAAATTGATAATAGGTAGAGACATTACAAAGCTCTGAATATATTTTTAACATGGTCAGTCTTAAGGCAGAAATTGACAACTCAGTTGTAAATGGGAAATGTTGGGTTTCAAAACAAAGTCTGGTTTAATTTCTTACCTTACCAATCCCTAGTTCTCTATGAGGGACTTAAAAATTACATGACTTTTTTGCTGAATGTGGTGGCACAAGCCTTTGATCATAGCTACTTAAGAGCAGAAATGGGGGAATCCCAGTTTGAGACTAGGCTGGGCAAAAAAAGTTTGAGAGATTCTGTGTTGCTCTATGACTGGGTGCCTGTTGGTCTTTGCCTGTTTTCCCAGCTGTAGGGGAAGCATAAGGGCTGGACTCTGTTGCTTACCTGTCATCCCCAGTGACATGGGGAAGCGGTGGTAGGATCATATCCCAGGCTGGCCCAGGCATAAAGCTTTTGTTTTCCATATGGGAATTATAAGCTTATATATATGTATATATCTGTATACATATATATATACACACACAGAGAGAGAAAATGCATATAAGTTCAAAATTCTTTCTTTTGAAATTGTATCCTTGTTATATCATGGAAGCCAATCGTTAGTTTTTAACCTGTCTTAAAATAGCTTTATGATACATGCAGTTTCAAAGGATTTTTTCCCATCCCTCTGTCCCTTCCTCCCTCTCTCCATCCCTCCCTCCCTCCTTTCTTTTCTTTTATAAAGGTGATGTACCAGAGGGGTTACAGTTTCATAAGTTAGGAAATGAGTACATTTCTTTTTAAACAGTGTCACCTTTCCCCTTGTTTTCTCCCAGTTTTTCCCTCCCTCCCCTTCTTCCCCCCAAGTTGTATAGTTCATTTTCAATATAGTGTCTAGTGAATATCACTGCTGTATTTGTTCACCCTTTGTCTCACCATTTTCTGTGTTCCCCTTAATTTCCCTGATAAATTTACATAGAAGACGAAAGGTACAGAAATAAAAAACAGTGACAAAGGAGAAGAAAAAAAAAACCAAACCAAAAGAAAAATAACAAAAAAACCTCTTGTTTCTATTTCTTTGAGTTCATTTCAAAAAACACCATTTTATATGATCATATGCATGTAGCTGTTGAACCTTTGTGATCCTCCTAAGAATATCTTTCTTTGGTCTCACGGTGTGATTGTTTAGTCTTGTTTAATTTATCATTTCCAAGTATACTTTTTTGTCTTTTACCATCTGCTGTGTTTACTTGTATTCTAATTGCCACAAATAAGGGAAATCATGCAACCTATGTTTCTTCGAGTCTGGCTTACTTTGCTTAACATACTTTTTTCCAAGTCTTTCCATTTTTCAAAGGTTATTTTTAATGGGTATTTAAACGTATTATTCCATTATTCTCTGATTTCTGTAATGCCTGTCAATGTTATTGTTGACCTTTTAAGGCTACGATTAGGAAACTGCTTTTTTGTTAGGACATAACCACATCCATTTGCTCAGGTATTGTTTATACCTGCTCGCTTTCATGTTATTTGGCAGAGGTGAGTAGTTACATCAGAAATGCTATGGCTGGGGCTGGGGATATGGCCTAGTGGCAAGAGTGCCTGCCTCATATACATGAGGCCCTGGGTTCGATTCCCCAGCACCACATATACAGAAAATGGCCAGAAGTGGCGCTGTAGCTCAAGAGGCAGAGTGCTAGCCTTGAGCAAAAAGAAGCCAGGGACAGTGCTCAGGCCCTGAGTCCAAGCCCCAGGACTGGCCAAAAAAAAAAAAAAAAAAAAGAAATGCTATGGCTGATAAAGATATTTATCGTTTACCACTTTATAGGAAGGTTTACTCACCCGTCTTAAGGTTGTTTTATTTTCTGATTTCTTTGAAGATTTTTCTTATTACTATTAGTTTTCCTATGCTATGTTTTATATGTTTCTTTTTTTCCTTTTTTTACTAAAATTTGCTAGGATTCGTAAGAACAGTTATTAACATAATCTCTTCAAATATTGCTTTTATTGAATTTTTTTCTTTCCTTACTGATATTCTTTTTGTTTTGATTTGTTTTTTGCCAGTCCTGGGGCTTGAATTCAGGGCCTGAGCACTGTCCCTAGCTTCTTTTTTTTTTTTTTTTTTGGGACCAGTCCTGGGCCTTGGACTCAGGGCCTGAGCACTGTCCCTGGCTTCTTCCCGCTCAAGGCTAGCACTCTGCCACTTGAGCCACAGCGCCGCTTCTGGCCGTTTTCTGTATATGTGGTGCTGGGGAATCGAACCTAGGGCCTCGTGTATTCGAGGCAGGCACTCTTGCCACTAGGCTATATCCCCAGCCCTGTCCCTAGCTTCTTTTTGCTCAAAGCTAGCACTCTGCCACTTGAGCCACAACGCCACTTCTGGCCTTTTTGTATATATGTGGTGCTGAGGAATCGAACCCAAGGCTTCATGTATATGAGACAAACACTCTTGCCATTAGGCCATATTCCCAGCCCCTATTCTTAATTTGAAGTATGTTAGATATTTTAACTTGGTTGTGGGGCTTGAACTCAAGGCCTGGGTGCTGTCCCTGAGTTCTTTTGCTGAAGGCTAGTGTTCTGCCTCTTTGAGCCACAGCACCACTTTTGCTTCTGTTAAACCTAATGAAATGGTTCATTTATTTTTATTTTTTGTGACACTAGGGATTAAACTCAGGGCCTCACTTTTGCTAGGCAAGCATTTTTCTACTTGGACTTCCTCTCATCCCCAACTCCAGTGGGTTCTTAATTTCAGTTTCTGTATTTCTTAATTTTTTTCCCCCAGTCCTGGGGCTTGAACTCAGGGCCTGGGCTCTGTCCCTGAACCTCTCTGTGCTGAAGGCTAGCTCTCTATCACTTCAGCCATAGCCCTGTTTCTGGCTTTTTCTGAGTAGTTTATTGGAGATAAGAGTCTCATGGACTTTCCTGCCCTGGCTAGCTTTGAACTGTGATCCTCAGATTTTGGCCTCCTGTGTAGCCACCAGCACCCTGCCTGTATTTTTAAATTTCTGGATGTCTGATCATCTAGTTGTTGCTATTGTCTGTTGTTTCATCTATTTATTCTATCTTTTCCAGCATTTTCCTGATCATCTTGTCACTATTTTAAAATATCTGTCTGGTAACTCTACATTTGAATCTGCCACGAGTCTTTTTTTTTTCTTTTTAATCTTTCTCTCTCTTTCCTTTTTCTTTCACTTTTCTTTCATTTTTGTTTCTTCCTCATGTTCTGTTCCCTCCTTGTTCTCTTTTTCCTTTCATGTCTCCTAAGTTTTTAAAAATTTACTCTCTTGTTACTTTAAAAGTAATCTATAGAGGGATTACAATTACCAAGAATCATGTAAGGAGTACATTTCCTTTCCTACAGTGTCTTCTGTTCCCTCATTCTCTCCTAGTTCCTCCCTCCCATCTATCCACCCACAAGTTGTATGGTTCACTTTCATCCCTGTCCAGTGAGCTCTCCTGCTGCACTTTTTCACCCTTTTTCCTTTGAGTTCTGTACATTCTTGCCCCTACTCTCTTAAGTTTTGATCAGATGCTGGGTAGTTAGGATGATTCTCTGGATGTTATATTCTTTGAGAGGGGTGTGTGTGTGTGTGTGTGTGTGTGTGTGTGTGTGTGTGTGTGTGTGTACGGGTAAATAGTTGTAGCTGATCACTTAGGTCTTGCTGAATTTCAATTTTAGGCATTTACAGTTTTCTTTTTTCAGTTTTTCTCATACTCTTGGAATATCATTCTCTGTTTGAGTCTTCTATACTCTTGAAGATGGTAGAGTATTTACTAAGGTTTCTACTTAGGAGAGACTTGTAGTCTAGCTTCTCTTCACAGCAGTGAATGGTTGCTGAAATCTCTACTCAGGAAGCTAACCTCCCACCTATTGTTTTCTGCTAGGTTTTTATACTGCCTTATGAAATGGAACTGATTATTTGCAGGAAATCTGTGGATATTTTGTGAATCTTCTGTATATCTTGACTGGTTCCCTCTTCTCTCATTTTTTTCCTTTAAGTTCTAGTCACTCTGGCATCTCTGAACTTCAATGTGTCTTCTCAGTCACTTATAAGCAAAACCTCTTGGGTTTTCATTTCCAGCATGCTAGTTTGGGAAATGTACTTGGGATAAAGCTAGTATGAAGGAAGAGTTTGCTTTGTATGCATCTATTCATTCTTCATTCTGCCTCTCTCTGTCTTACTTCCAGTGCCTTCACAAACTGCCATTTTATATGTGTATGTATATTTATACAGGTAGGTTTAGTCTGTTAAAAGGAAGTATCCATCAGTTATAGCAGGCCCCATACTATATTCTGAACATAGCAGCCAGAATGGTCCTGTTAAATATGAATACTCTACTGACAATTGTTTTAAAATTCTGAGTAAATACCAAAGCTTCTAGTATTAATTACTTCCTGTATTCTCTCACCTGTATGGCTCTTTCTCCTTTCCATACCCCCCTCCCCAAACTATATCTTCAAGGCTAACTCTCCCACTTGCAAGTCCTTTTTCAGACTTCCCTTTTTTTAGTCTTCTGATTACCCTAGTTAGATTGTCTCTTCCTTTCCCTTCTGCATTCTCGCCCTCTATTCTATTTTCTTCTCATATTACCTCATGACTTGTCACTCTTCTTGTGGTTTCTTTTATTTGTTAGAATAAATCTGTGAGGGTAGTTTTTTTTCCTTCACCTTTCTCTATTGCGTGTCAAATGAAAGTGGAGAAACAGCTGAGAATAAAGGAATTTCAAGATGGAAGAATAGTAATCATTTGTATTTTTGTAGAGAATAAGCTAAACATATTGGATTTTGGATTGGATTGGATTACATTGAATTTTAAGTTAGAAGGGTATTTGTTATCTTCAGTGAGAGTTGTAATAAAGGAGTGAGGGAGAAAAGAAGATTACCAAGGGTTGAGGAAGTGACTATAACATTATAGACTTTTCTGTCTTATGAATAGTAGGACTATATGTTCAGAATTACTTGGATAATTTCAGATTCCTCCTTTTCTAGAGTCAGTAAACAGTTGACTAAATGATTAACAACACTAAGCAAAGTTACTTTTTAAAACTTTTATACTTGAGTAAAGAGCAAGAAGGAGGCCTCTGAGAATGTGAAGAGGTAGTGTCTCACATTAGTGCTCCCCAGACTGCAGGCAGGGTTTCTCCAACTTGAATGTACATGGTGTCACACAGAGTCTGTTCACAGGCAGCCTCTGATGGAGCAGAGAGAGGCAGGTGGGACCTGAGACTGCATTTCTAAGGAACATTCCCTGTAACATTGGTTCTGGTTATCCTGTGGAGCACACCATAGGGATGAAGTCCTCTTGGGATAGCTGGGATGGGGATGAGACTCAGGCAGGTAGAGGCTGAAACTGGTAAAGTCTGAACCTTGCCTGCTGGCACCCTGTGGAGACTGATAGGCCTTCACTTATGTACTTACTAAATGAATGCATTGACCCTTATCTGTGCACCCTAATGAAACTTCAAGTTTTACCAAGTCTTAATGTTGTTTACATAGTTTATTTATAAGCTACATAGCATAGAGAAAGGCGAACTTTGACTAGTTTCCATATTTTTCTTTCATATCCACTCATGTTTGTACCATGCTATGTGGAGTATTAGCATCTTTCAGTTGAGTGGTTCTTAAAATATATATAAAGAGATACCTCCTTTTTCTGGCAGGGTATGACTTCCCTCTTTGAAGATTTTGATACATGCTTTTGGAAGATAAAGCTTTGATTGGAAACTGCTATATTCCTTATTATTTTTGTTACTTCATCAATTTTGGGTTTATGTTTCAGGTGTTGCTTTCTGTGGCACACATTTCTTATGAACTTGAGGAAAAAGAATGCCACTTGAGTAGGATGACTAGGAAATAATATATAATAATAATATACTATGTATTTTAAAAAGCTAGGTAACATATAATAATAATATACTATATGTTTCAAAAAAGTTGAAGGATCTTGAAAGTTCTCACCACAAGGAAGTAGATATGCTTATTCTGATTTGAATTATACACACTGAAGCCAGGAGTGGTGACATGCCAGCTACCTAGGTTGTGGAGGGAGGAAGATAGTGGGCTCATTTCAGCCTGGGGAACGTTAAGAAGATCCTCTTCCAAAAACAAGGACTTGAGCACATGGTTCAAATGGTAGAGCACTTGCTGTAAGGCAATTTCAGTATTCCATATCACAACAAACAAATCAACCAACCAGCTAATGAGTACACAATACATATGTATCAAAAATCACATGGTAACCCATACATTTGTATACATTTTTTTTGTCAGTTAAAAGGGGGAGCACAGAAGTAGTGGGACAAAGGGTGAACAAATGAAGCAGTGATACTAGACACTATGTTGAAAATGAACTGTATGACTTGTGGGGGAAGGGGTACAGGAGAGAAAAATTGGGAGAAAAATGAGGGAAGAGGAACACTGTTCAAAAAGCAATTTATCCATTACCTGACTTATATAACTGTACATCACCTTTACAATTAAAATAAATAAAATTAAAAAACAACAAAGTAACCTGGGCTTGGTAGTTCACATATTTGGAAGGCTAAAGCAAGAGGATCTTGAATTTGAAGTCAACTTGAGCTACATAGCAAAACCATCTTTCAACAAACAAACAAAAAGCAATAACCAAAACATACTAAATAGCTATTCATAGATACTTTACTCATGATAGTAAAATTCTGGAAGGAAACTACGTACATATTCATTATTAAATGGGCAAATAAAAATTACAGATCTATATGATTTAAGCTAAAAAGGAAGAAGGTAACATGAATCCAGTAACATGAATGAATTACTTATGCTCTTGTGAGAGTAGATAAAAAGTAACAAATGCTGTGTGGTCTCAAGAAATTTTAGAAAAGACAATCTTAGAATCTTAGAAAGCTGTCAAGTATTGGAAGTAGATAGGGAATGTTGAAGAGAATGGCTACAAAGACACATGAACAACCTTTTTCTATTATGTAATTGTACTGGGGCTTGAATTCCAGTCCTGTCCATTGGCTTTTTTACTCAAGGCTGGTGTTCTGCCATTTGAGTAACAGCTCTAGTTCCAGCTTTTTGGGTACTTAATTGGAGAAAAAAATTTCATGTACTTTCTTGCCCCATCTGGCTTTAATGGAGATCCTAGGATCTGAGCCTCCTGAATAGCTAGGATAGTAGGTGTAAGCTACCCCTGCCTGCAAAGGTTTTACTGGGGCTTGAACTCATGGTCTCATATTCTTGCTTAGCTTTTTTTGTGCAAGGCTGTCTCTTTACCAGCCATACCTCATTTGGACTTTTTTTCTGGTTAATTTGAAATAAGAATCTTTTGGATTTATCTGCTGGGACTGGCTTCAAACCGATCCTTGGAGCTCCTGAGTAGCTAGGATTATAGGCATGAGCCTATACTTGACTATTTGAAAGTTTTAATGATGTAGATTTTAGTCTTTAAAAATTGAGGTAATATGTGCTATGTAAAAATTCTAATACATATACATATAACTGGTAAAATTTTTGGCTTTTGATTATAACTACTATGATACTATGTTAAAATGACCTCCTTCTGGTAATAAGATTTAATTTAACTTGTCAGTTTTGTAAACCCTGTTCCTTGAAATTTAAACTAGTCATATTTTGAACATGAAAAGTTATACCATTTAACACCACAAGATGTCACTTATGTAAAAATAAAGTTGCTATTCTAATACTGAACGCTAGAAAGCTTCAGGTAACTAGATAAGTGAAAAATTTGGTAAAAAGAAAAATACATGTATGCATATGTGTGCATTCGAAACAAGTATTTGTTTTTAGCAAAGGGCATATGAAAATGTTGATTGTTTGAATTAACTATCTTGATGCTTAACAAAACTTAATTTCTAAGATTTATGTAATAATTCATATAGTGAAGAGTGACTTAAAGTGAATCAGTAGAAATGAATATATTTTGAGGGAAAATTAGGTATAATGATATAAAATTTCCCAAATCCTTACTGTTTTGGTAACAAAGAAGAATTTGGGAGGAAGTCTGTAATTTATGTCAGAATTTTTAGAAAAATTTTTTAAAAAAAAATTTTAGAAAAATTTTTCTAAAAATTCTGACATAAATTACAGAAAAGACAATTCTAAATATCATAAACATTATAATTATAAACATTATAACAGTTATATGAGATACTATTATAATATTACATTGAAACATACCTTAGACTTTTATTTTTTCTTTTCTCTGTTCTTCGAAGTTATTAGTTCTCTGTGTTAGCACGAAAGACATTTATATTCGCTGTTGCGGTCTGCCTTTTCTGTTCAACAAGAAGAGCAAAACCTTTGACTTTCCTATCAGGATCCTGTTTTCTTGTTTTTGGTTTGAGAGAGTAGGTTAGGACCTAAAGGTGGTTGGGTAGGGACTCTGGCAACTGGGGCTTAAGAGGAACAAACCCAAGTTTCTATTAGGACACGGATAAACTTATGTCTGGAGTTAGAGGTTGAGATATCCTAAAAATTGATGTTTTATTTTTCTTCATTGTTCTTCATTGTCTTTCCAGATAACACTGGTGAAAGGAAATGGTGGAACATTATTGGGTAAAAGAAAAAGTGAATAAGCAAAACAAAATTATTTTCTTCACATTTCCTTTTATTTGGCTCCTATTTAATTACTTCCATTTTTTCCCCCTACCTCTGATAAAGTATTATTATTTTGGTGGTACTGGGGTTTGAACTGAGGTCCTTGTGCTTGCTAGACAGCTGCTCTCCCACTTCAGCCATACTCCTGTTCATTTTTGCTGTGGTTATTTTTGAGACAGAATCTTGCATTTTGTCAAGGGTGGCCTGGATTATGATCCTCCAATTTATGTTTTCTGTCAAAGGAAAAGTACACAGTCGTTAAATAAAATGGCAAAGTAGAAAATATTAGAAGAGAATGAAGTTGTCCATGGTTCCATTAATTTCTCTGCCTTTTCTGTAATCTGCAGTGTGAAAGAGCTTGACAAGTATCCAGTTTCAAAATTCTACTACAGTGAACTTGTATAGCATTTTAATATTTAGTGGCTATATATTTTCACAAAGTTTTTTTTTTTTTCATTTTCTTTTCTTTTTGCCAGTTCTGGGGCTTGCTTTTTAGTCTCTATCTCCAAATATAGTCAGGTATGAGGTACTGTAGGTTATGATTTAAACATACAAATTTGGAAGCAGAGAGAAACAATTTTGCTTATAATGCCCTGATCAATAATGTATTTCTTATTGTTGTTATTAATTCTTATTTGTAGTATAGGGATTTAATCTCAGCCTTGGACATGCTGGGAAAATATTGTACCAGTAAGCTGAAACTCCAACCCTAGTTATTTATTTTTGGTAAGTGTTTACTGCCCACATTAGACCTAAATTTGTAAAATGTTTATGTCTGCTAAGGCTAGTGTTTGAAGTTATAAAGGCTCTTCATCTAAGAAGCTAGGGCTTTATTTGGTAATCATGTTGCATGAAGGTGTTGTGTGGTATTGATTTTTGTTAATATACCAACTGTTACTCAAAGATAACTTAAGAAAAACATGTTTGGTCATTCTTTTTTTTTTTTTTTTTTGGCCAGTCCTGGGCCTTGGACTCAGTGCCTGAGCACTGTCCCTGGCTTCTTCCCGCTCAAGGCTAGCACTCTGCCACCTGAGCCACAGCGCCCCTTCTGGCCGTTTTCCATATATGTGGTGCTGGGGAATCGAACTGAGAGCTTCATGTGTAGGAGGCAAGCACTCTTGCCACTAGGCTATATTCCCAGCCCTGTTTGGTCATTCTTTTTTTTGGCCAGTCCTGGGCCTTGGACTCAGGGCCTGAGCACTGTCCCTGGCTTCCTTTTGCTCAAGACTAGCATTCTGCCACTTGAGCCACAGTGCCACTTCTGGCCGTTTTCTATATATGTGGTACTGGGGAATCGAACCCAGGGCCTCATGTATACGAGGCAAGTTCTCTTGCCACTAGGCCATATCCCCAGCTCCCTGCTTGGTCATTCTTAAAGTGAGATTATTTGAAGATTTCAGAAAAACTTGTTTCTGATCAGCTAATATGGCGATTCCTTGAAAACTCTTCTATTAATAGCAGGAAAATTTTAGTATTGATTCTCTTTTAAATTCTTTTTAAAAGAAAACATTACTGCCCTAGTGTTTGCTGAAAGATTACTACTTATAAACTAGCAATTTTTGCAAATATATAATCACAACTTATAATACTATGAGTTTCCCAACAATTTTCTTACAGTAACTTATCTATTTATTTATTTATTTAATTTTTTTTGGCTAGTCCTGGGGCTTAAACTCAGGGCCTGAGCACTGTCCCTGGCTTCTTTTTGCTCAAAGCCAGCACTCTACCACTTGAGCCACAGCGCCACTTCTGGCCTATTCTATATATGTGGTGCTGAGGAATCGAACCCAGTGCTTCATGTCTGCGAAGCGAGCACTCTACCACTAGGCCATATTCCCAGCCCCTTTTTTACAGTAACTTAAAAGGCTTCCGGCTGGGGATATAGCCTAGTGGCAAGAGTGCCTGCCTCAGATACACGAGGCCCTAGGTTCGATTCCCCAGCACCACATATACAGAAAACGGCCAGAAGCGGCACTGTGGCTCAAGTGGCAGAGTGCTAGCCTTGAGCGGGAAGAAGCCAGGGACAGTGCTCGGGCCCTGAGTCCAAGGCCCAGGACTGGCCAAAAAAAAAAAAAAAAGGCTTCCTTTTCTTTGATGCACCAAAATAAATTGAGTTTTTTTGTTTGTTTGCTTTTTTTTTTTGCCAATCCTGGGGCTTGAACTCAAGGACTGGGTGCTTTCCCTGAGCTGCTTTTTGCTCAAGGCTAGCACTCTGTCACTTGAGTCACAGCTTCACTTCTGGGTTTTTATAAGTAGTTTACTGGAAATGGAAGTCTCACAGATTTTCCTGCCCTGGCTGGCTTCAAGCCATTATCTTCAGATCTCAGCCTCCTGAGTAATTAGATTACAGGTGTGAGCCACTGGTGCTGGCTAGTTTAAAAATATATAAGATGGTAGCCTATTTGATGCCTAATATACTTCTCAAATATAGGCATATTTTGAAGAAAGTTGTCTTAAGATAGAGAGCATTAACATCATCTTATGAAATAAATTGTTTTATGTTCCCTTCTTTACCTTTCCCCAGAGCTCTAGTTAACCATTTACTTGCTTTCTGTCACTTCCAATTAGAATTATAAATGAATCAAGTCATGCCCTTTTTTTGTTTACTTCTTGAGTTCAGCATATTGATTTGGTAGTTAATTCTTTTTCATTGCTGAGTAGTGTGTGTGAGTAAATAACATTTTGCTGAAAAACTTTGTTTCAAGGTGTTTAGCATTATGATCTATGGTAATTATTTGTGTAAGCCATTGTGTTTCTATTGGAAGAGGGATGGCTGGATCTCATGCACGTGTGTTTTTGTATGAAAATGCTCATTTCCACAAGTGGTTGCATACACCAGTGTTGTATTTTCATCATGACTATGAAAATTGTAGTTGCTTTTCCACATTTCAGTAGTATGCTCTGCATTTCTCTCTGGCTCCTCACAGAATCACCATCGATGTATCTGTACCAGCAGTCTGTCTTAGGTAATCTTAAGATTTTTCTAACATGCACCTCAAAACCCATGTCCTTTACCCATTGCCCAATTTCAAAAGCACGTCCATGTTTTTAAGTACTTGTTATAGCAAATTACTTCTTAATAGCAATATCTGCACGTTTGCTAGAATTATCATAAGAAAAGACCACAGATTGGGTGCCTTAAACCATAGAAAATGGCTGCTTGGTATTCTGGAAGATGCAAGTCCCAAATCCAGGTGCCTAGTAAATTTGGTTTCTTTTGCTTCCCCTCTCCTCAGCTTGTGATGGCTGTGTTCTCACCTTTTTCTCATTTGGCTTTTTCTCTGGGCAGGTGCATCCTTTCTAAGGATACCTTTATATACCAAATTTAGGAGCTCGTTTACCCTTGATGATTTCTTTAAGGGCTCTGTTTCTAAATATAGCATGTTGAAATTTATGGTGTTAATATGAATTTTGGGAGGAGGGGGGTGCATAGCATTGTCTTATACTCTATTTAATTTCTTCAGTTGAGTTTAAAAACTTCTCTCTATATTCAAGTTATATGATTTTTTGCATATTTTTTTACCATCCTATAATCCTTTTAATAGGATGATTCATAGAGTAAGAGATTTTAAAAAATTGGATGAGCTTCAGTTTATCAACTTATTTTTGCATGTTTAATGTCGTCTAAGAGCTCTGCTCAAGGCTAGCACTCTACCTCTTGAGCCACAGCGCCACTTCTGGCCTTTTATATATATGTGGTGCTGAGGCATGTATATGAGGCAAGCATCCTACCACTAGGCCATATTCCCAGCCCCAGAATTAAACATTTTGAACATAGAATGATTTGACCTCATACAAAGAAAGATATTCAAGGATTTATGTGTTACTTCATGACTCTACTACTTGAGCCACGGTGCCACTTCTGGCTTTTTCTGTTTATGTAGTACTGAGGAATCAAACCCAGGGTTTCATGCATGGTAGGCAAGCACTCTACTAAGCTACATTCCTGGCCCTGAACTTTTCTCTTTTTGATGATTGTATCAGAGAAACTTTTGTATTTTTTCTTGGTGTTTTTTTTTTTTTTTTTTGCCCGTCCTGGGCCTTGAACTCATGGCCTGAGCACTGTCCCTGGCTTCTTTTTGCTCAAGGCTAGCACTCCGCCACTTGAGCCACAGATCCACTTCTGGCTGTTTTCTATATATGTGGTGCTGGGGAATCGAACCCAGCGCTTCATGTATATGAGGCAAGCAATCTTGCCACTAGGCCATATTCCCAGCCCCCAGAGAAACTTTTGGATGAGGGATTCTGTATGTTGTGCTTACACTGATATCTCAGTGTTAAATGTGAAAAATAGTTGGTGGGCTTTATAATAATATAACCATTGATATTTGTAGAATGGAAGAAGAAAAATACTTAGTTATAAATAATAATGCATTTGTCTCTCATTATTTCTAATCCTTATATCTAAAATTATTCTATCCTCGTATGTAAACGTCCAAATTCAGAGTTTGTTTTTCTTCTCTTTTGTAATAGGAATGAAGACCTAAAACAAATGTTGGAGAGCAACAAAGACTCTGCTAAGTTGGAGGCTATGAAACGGATTGTTGGGGTAGGTAAAATACCAGATTATTTTTTAATTTCAGAAAATAGATAGGTTAACTATGTTAAATAATATGTAAATAATATTTTATTTGCTTTATAATATTATAGGATTTGGAGGTGTGGCTTAAGTAGTTGATTGCTTGTCTAGCAAGTGAATCAATGCAGTTCAGTCCCCAGTACAATATATTGTGCATGTGTGCACGTGCACACACGCACACACATACACATACACACACACGATTATCCTGTTTAAAAAGTTAAGGAAGGAATGCTTGGCACTGGTGGCTCATGCCTGTAATCCTAGTTACGCAGGAGGCTGAGATCTGAGGATTGAAGTTCAAAGCCAGCCAAGGCAGGAAATGTGTGAGACTCTTATCTCCAATTAACCACCACAAAACCGAAAGTGGCTCTGTGGCTCAAAGTAGAGCACTCGTCTTGAGCTGAAGAGCTTAGAGATAGCGCCCAGACCAAAAAAAAAAAAAAAAAAAAGAAAGAAAAAGAAAAAAAATGAAAAGGAAAGTTAAGGAAGTATTGAAAAATAAAAAAACCTCATCTAATATCTGTTTAAACTTTCTAGATATTTCTTCTGTGAGATAGAATTGAACTTTTTTTGTTGTTGTTCTTGTTTATGTTTTAACTTTTTTTTTTGCCAGTCCTGGGTCTTGAACTCAGGGCCTGAGCACTGTCCCTGGCTTCTTTTTGCTCAAGGCTAGCACTCTACCATCTTGAGCCACAGCACCACTTCTGGCCTTTTCTATATATGTGGTACTGAGGAATCGAGCCCAGGGCTTCATGTATATGAGGCAAGCACTCTACCACTAGGCCACATTCCTAGCCCCAGAATTAATCTTTTTTTTTTGGCCAGTCCTGGGCCTTGGACTCAGGGCCTGAGCACTGTCCCTGGCTTCTTCCCGCTCAAGGCTAGCACTCTGCCACTTGAGCCACAGCGCCGCTTCTGGCCGTTTTCTGTATATGTGGTGCTGGGGAATCGAACCTAGGGCCTCGTGTATCCGAGGCAGGCACTCTTGCCACTAGGCTATATCCCCAGCCCCAGAATTAATCATTTTGAACACAGAATGATTTGACCTCATACGAAGAAAGATATTCAAGGATTTTCTGTGTTACTTCATGACCTAAAAAAATTATGAGCATACTTTTTCCCAAACTCTACTAGTAAGAACATCTTACTTAATTTAATAGCCTTGAGATTTAGTAAACATTGTTAATGTAAAAGGCATCTTTTTTGAGGGAGAGGGTTCCACTGGAGTTTGAACTTAGGGCTTGGTGCTTGCTAAATATGTATCCTACCACTTGAGCCACTTCACTAGCTCCTTATTATGCTGGCTATTTTTGATAGAGTCTTACTTTGTCCCTGTACAGGGGTGGACTGCAGTCCTTCTATTGTGCTTCCCTTTGTTGCAAGGATGAAAAGCGTGTGCTGTGCTGCCATACCCAGCCTCTACTGGTTGAGCTGTGGAGTCTTGTGAACGTCTATGCTTAGACTGGCCTTTAACATGGTCTTTTCTCTGCCTCCTAAGTAGGTAGAGTTACAGGCTTGGTCTGCCCCATACTTGGCTAGATGTAAAAACATTTTATCAGATTTCAATTACAATGCAAAACTAGCTAGTATGTTTTGAAATGTTTGTCGTTGCCAGAAGGCTAAATAATATAGTTCCTAATGTGCCATCTTTAACAAGAATAGTTTTGCAGTTTGTGTCAATTCTTTATTTTCCTTTGCTTATTTACATTCATAGGTTATTGGCCTAATTCCAGTGACTGACTGATGTTAAAGAGTTCTGCTTTTGTTTCATTGTAATTAAATTCACCGAACTATTGTCCTTATTACAACTATGCTTTTTGTCACCACCATTGTTAGTTTTATTTTTGGTTCTTTTTAATATAATAACAGAAAAGTGTAGTATGCCTGCATAATCATACAAATAAACTCTGTTGCAATAGAGAGCAGTACAAATGAAACAGTACTGTTTTCCAGCAGTTAGTGCCACAAATTAGAGCCTCAATTCCCATTCTTTTCTTGTTTTGTTAAATCCAAACCCCACCTATAAGACAGAGTTTGAGGTATTCATAGAAAAGATAGGAAATCAAGGACTAATTGTATCTATAGAGTACCTGTGAATGACACGATTCTTGCTTTCTGGTTTTGGTAATGTTGGGGGAAATTTTGAGGATTCTGTAAATTTATTAATATTAATAACATTTATGAGCAGACAGTTCTTACTTTGCATGAATAGGAATGTCAAGGACCACAATTTAAAGAAAACCAGTCTTCCAGTAACACAGTTCAAATTTCAGTTACCATGGTATATTAGCTCGGTAATTGCATAATGTACAAACTTTATTACAGTTCTTAAGTCTACAAATTCCTGTTTAATTACAGATGATCATTTACCGACAATGTTATTTCTCTTAAAATATGTCTGCTTGTTTACTGTGCATCTGTTTATTGATCAGATATTAAAGAACGTAGTTATGTTGTCTTGTTTCCCAATGAAAAACTTGTATGATACTTAAAAAATGGATAATAGAGAGATTTGATCAGTAAAGAAGGAAGTGAGTAAAGAAATGAAAAGGGATAATACTGGAAATGAAATTTTGTCAGGATATTAGTGGAGTTATGCAGAAATAGCTAGCTGTGCAAATATAGCTATTACTTTCTGAAAGAGACTAATTCTGTAGCAAGAGAAACTTAGTAGAGGTGAGCTTATTGGTACAGTGAAGCAAAGAAGTTTGATTAAAAAGTACAAAGATGTCTCAGACAAATGCTGGTAAAAGCTTCACATTAATTGAAGAAACTCTTAACAGATAATTAACAACATTGAAAGAAAAAAGAAACACTAGACCTTGATCCACACTTAGATATAATTATCACAGTTTATGATGGTAAAGAAAAGATGCCTGCTCACTATTGTAAATTAAATAATGAGGAGACAGCAAGCACTGTTTAAAGTTTTTATTAAAAAATCCCTCTGACCCTCCCTTTTTCTCATGCCAATAGTCTTTGGAAATTTTTAAAAATTTTTTACTTTTTAAAAATTAAAAATGTGACATTTGATAGAATTTTCTATATTTCTTTCAGACTAGTTAGTAATGTCGTTCTCACATTCTAGATTGTCAGAAATGTAATTTAAATGTAAGTAAATGTATTAAAAAGAAATGTAAAAATAGCTATAGATGAGTAATTGTTATATATTCTATTTTTAGGAAGTTTGTAGATAAATTTGGATAATAAATTTATTATATACAATATTTGTGTATATAAATACAATATTGCAAATATTTGTATAATGCATTTATTATACAAATGAAATTAATACTTCCTGATTTAAAAACTTACTACAAAGTTATAGTAATCAAAATAGTGAGATATTGGGAGTAAAGCACGACATAAAGACCAATAGAACATCATTGAGCGCCTCAGATATAAACTTTGATATATAGATAGTCATATGACTTTCTTTTTTCTTCTGTCAATTCCTTGGCTTAAACTCAGGGCTTTCTTAGTTATGGTTGGTGCTCTACCACTTGAGCTATATGTCCAGTCTTGCTGTTAATTGGTCTTTAGGACCTTGCTGCTGGGGCTGTCTTTAAACTGCAGTCTTCTAGCTCTCAGCCTGCTGAGTAGTTAGAATTAGAGGTGTGAACCAGTTGTGCATGGCTTCAAATGACTTTTATTTTTAAGTTTTTCTCTTTTTTTTTGTGCCAGTACTGAGGCTTGAACTCTTTTCACTCAAGGCTAGTACTCTACTACTTGAGCCACAACTCTACTTCTGGTTTTCTACCCAACTGGCTTTGAACCTCGATCCTCAGAGCCTCAGATCTCGATTACTCAGATCCTGACTGGCTAGGATTATAGATATAAGCTACCCGTGCCCAGCTCAAATGACTTTTGGTAAGGGTGTAAGAATATCCAATGGAAAAATAGTGCTGGAAAAACTAGATATCCACATACAGTAGAATGAATTGGACTTCCATGTCATATCATTATGAAAACAAATCAAAATGGATTCCAGACCCCATGCAACAGCTAAAATTATATAACTCTAAAAGGTAAATGTAGAAATAAGGCTCCATGGCATTGGACATAGCAAAGGCTTCTTAGTTCTGATGTCAAAACCAGAGCAACAAAAGAAAACATAGTTTAGATTTTACCAGAATTTTTTTTTTTTTCTTTTGGCCAGTCGTGGGCCTTGGACTCAGAGCCTGAGCACTGTCCCTGGCTTCTTCCCGCTCAAGGCTAGCACTCTGCCACTTGAGCCACAGCGCCGCTTCTGGCCGTTTTCTGTATATGTGGTGCTGGGGAATCGAACCTAGGGCCTCGTGTATCCGAGGCAGGCACTCTTGCCACTAGGCTATATCCCCAGCCCTTACCAGAATTTTTTTAATAAAAAAAAAAACCAACAACAATAACTTTAATGGCTTTTCTGAGTAGTTTTTGTGTGTTTAGGAGCCCTTGGAAAATAGGTACTGTTGTCTCTTATTTGGTATTAAACTGCCAGTTACTCTTAACTTTCGTTAGAAAAAGCTGTCTAAGAACCAAGAACTGTGTTATGATTAGTAGGAAATATTAGGTTCACTTAGGATTAAGTACTAAATCTTGTTAGGGAGAGGTGATGTCTTACATCTTCATTTCTTTAGGTTGTTATTAAGTTGGTTTCCTAAGATGTTATTTCAAGTGAACCACATTGTGCAGAAATGTTTTGAAATTTCTGTCATGTGGCTAGGAAATTATCTTTAGTTAATAATGTAAGGTCCACCCCCAGGAGGGCTCCATGCAGATGCCCCCCACCTGTTTAAGTCTGCGCCCAGTACCAGAGTTACCTAGGTAACTGGCATACCTGGAGGCAGTTACCTCCTCCTTTTCTGAGGTCACATCCAATCTACCTGGCCATGTTTCCCACCTTTTCCTATATAATCTGGCTCAACACAGTCCCTGCTCTCTTTCCTTTTGTCTCTTACTCTCTCTTGCTCTTTTCTCTCTTTTTCCCTCTTCTTTCCCCTCAGTCACCCCATGCCTCCATCTTGTGTGGGCTGGCAGTTTTCTTTCCCCCCAATAAACTCCTTTTTGCCTGAACCATCTGGTGGGTTTCCTTTCTGGTGAACCTTACAAATGATATCTGAGCAGAGTCAGGAGGATCACAGTTTGAGGACTGCCTGGGTAGAAATTATTGAGACCCTATCTCATAACATGGTATCTCGTGCTGATCATCTTATTTACTCAGAAGGCTGAGATCTTGAGGATCACAGTTTGAAGCCAGCCTGGGCAGGAAACTCCATGAGACTCTTACCAGAAAGCCAGAAGTGGATTTGTGGCCCAAGTGGTAGAACACCAGCATTGAGTGAGAAAAGCTTAGGGACAGTTGCCAGTCCCTGAGTTCAAGCCCCCAGTACTGGCACAAACAAATCAAAAGTAAGTCTAGGGTAGTGGTACATACATGTAACACCAGGTGTTTGGGTGTTGGAGGCAAGGGAATGGAGGTTGAGATCAGGTGGGGCAAAGTTTAGCATAAAACCCTATCTGAAAAAAACAGATGATAAGCTACGGGACTTGGATGTCCTTCCATAGTAGAGTGTTAGCCTAGAAAGTTTGAGGCTGTGAATCCACCCCATTACTAAATAGAAGAGGCCCTCTAGGGCGTTAGATTTCTCTCATCTTTAGATAAGCTTATAAATCATGTCAATATCAGTACTTTGTTAGCCTTCTCTAATACTTAGGCTTTACAAAATATTCCAAGAATGTTATAGGTAAGGAAATAGAATATATAAAAAAGCCCAGTTTGTAATAATGAGATTTTTTTTTGTCTGTTGTTTGGTTTTCTCAGACAGGGTCTTGTTCTGTAACCTGGGCAGGCTCCTCCTGCCTAGCCTGTGTACAGGAATTGCAGATATTTATCACCATGCCTGCCTCCTTAAACAGACATTTCAAACCTGTCATATAAAAAGGTCATGGCTAAAAATGTTTACACAGTTTTAGACTTTGTAAAGGTATATAAACATTTTGAGAATTGAGAGATAAGGAAATGAGAATACATGAAAACAGTATAAATACATGGTAGCATATAGATAATTGCAAATGAAGAGTGTAGATTATAAACTGGAGGGCATATGAGGATTAGATACTACATGTACTGTTCAAGGATGGCTAACAAGGGACTCTGAGTAGAATTTGATAGACCTTAGGTAGAAGAGTTGAACTTAGAATATTTTGGTAATGAGTAAGATCAGTGTACTTGGGTAATAGTATTGGTGTAAAACATTAGGTTGAGGAGCTTAGGAATGGATGCTATTGCACATTGTGAAAGGTATTTGAGTATTAAATGAAATAGCTTGGCCTGGATTCTAGGTAGTTGTGAGGTTTTAAAATCTTTTGAAGGAAAGCTGACATGGAGAAAGTAAGTTGTTGTTGTTGCATGCTAGTAGGTTCTACCACAGGAGATAAACCTCATCTCCCAGAGTATAATTTTAGTATATTAGATTGCCAATGATACACAGTATGGATAGAAAAGTCCTTTGTGAAATGGTATTGCCACAAAATGGTAGCAGTTTAAAGGGATTAATATGAGTGCAAGTAACAGCAAGACCTGGTTATTGTGTAGATATGAGAGGGGGAAACCAGTAATTTTGTGGTTTCTGTTATTGGGAAGAATTGTTAGAAATAGGAAATTCTGCCATCAATGCTGTATCATCTTGAAAAACAGTTTGAATTTAGAGAGAGCATCTTTGGAATGAGAGAGACTTCTACTGGTGCCCCATGAGAGGTAGGGCTTGGGCTCAGAGTTTTGGAAAATTGAATCTTACCTATAGAAGTGAAAAATCATGGGAGTGAATGAAATCTTAGAAATCTTAGAGATCTGAAGAGATAGTATCACACATAATCTCAGCAGGTTCAGGCCTGGTTACAGGAATTTGGTTCCTGTTGGAACTGGTTGGACTAGTCCTGATTGGACTAGTAGATTCAACGAAAACCAACTGTGTGAGAATCAGTTTGTTCTTAGTAACATTTATTCTTTTTTCTGATTGCAAATACACTATATCTTTCATGTAAGAAATTGGAAAATTTAAAAAAAACCCACTGCAAATACTTAAAAGTATTTACAATACGACTAGCTGGAGAAAAATATTGTACATACTTGAAAATATATCTTAAATTACCACGTAATTCTTCCTTCATATGTGTTTATATTGACTCACAGCAGTGTTTATTCTTTGTAATGGATAGTTGAGATAAATTGGATGAGTGGGTGAAGAGTTCCCTGTTAATGATGTGCCTTATTTGGTGTCACAATTTTCTAAATATTCAGTGTATGTAGAATTTTCCATAATATCTATTTTATTTTCAAATAACTGATTTAAATGAAGTTTCTGCTCAAATATTCATTTTTTTATTTTTCAGATGATTGCAAAAGGGAAAAATGCATCTGAACTCTTTCCTGCTGTTGTGAAGAATGTGGCCAGTAAAAATATTGAGGTAGTGTTTTGATTCATGATTTTCATGTTCCTTTTTTGGTAAACAGAACATATACCTTCAGTTTTGAAATACAACATTTAAATATTACTGGATCCTTGTTATATACTTAAAATGTTCATTATCTTTTTCATTCTTTTGTTTGGTGGTACTGGGAAATGAATCCAGGAAATTGTTTATGCTAGACAAGCAGTGTATTATTAAGCTTCATCTCCAGCTTATATCTACAGTCTTTTTAAAAATTGACATCAGTTGTGCAAAGGAGATTCACTTTAACAGTTTTTTTTTAATGTGTAGTAAATAAAATAACCATGACTTAAGAATAGCAGTAGAAAATTTTAAGTAGAGAAAAGGAAAAGACTGGCTAGGTCACACTTTAGTTATATAATATATTGCTTAAACACAGCTGATGTTCAGTAGATTCTTTTATTTGAACATAATCTCCATTAAACCTTTTTCTAATATGAAGTAGATTGTACATTTACAAATTTAAAATCTAGACAAGTGAATGTGAAGTGTGTATATTGTACTCTTTCTAGAATACGCATGTAGAAAATGACTTGTTTTTCTACGTTGTCTTATTTTTTCTGTTGGAGTAATTTATGTTATCAAATTGTAAAAATAAACTACTTTTGTGAAATATTTTTTCTATTAGTAATCACATTATATATTTCAGGTAGGTAAATTTTGCTACAAAAATGAATGATCATAGAAAACTTAATTTGACTAACTTGAGTAGGCCAGAATCAAAACACAGATACCCCCATTTCCAATTAATGAACTAGATTAAATTAACATAATAGCTTAAATGACAAACTATGATAAACTATTATTTCTTTTTAAGATATCAGCTAGTAGGAGATATTTATAATAGTGTTTATACTTTTTTGTTTTTCTTTAATTAAGAATTTTTATTTTATATAAACTGTTATTGTAAAGATGATATGCATCAGTTATATAAGTCAGGTAATGAATACATTTCCTTTTGGACAATGTCACCCCTTTCCTCACACTTTGAGTTTTTTCCTCAGTATTATACTTTTAATCACTATTAATTTAGTAGATATTTCTTTAACATTATTTCTTTGCTTGTTATCCAGAATTCTGAATTGATCATTTTAAACATACCCTCTCTTTGATGTTTTATGGTCACGCTACCTGAGCTTCTGATTTGATATGTACAGTAGTTTTATGGCTACTGGTATAAGAAAGTCCAAATTCCTGGGGAAAAAAAATCAAAATTTGACTTAGAAACCTCATGAGATATATGTGAAGCTGGTCTTAGTATTACCAAGAATAGAGTCTAGCTGAGTGCTGGTAGCTCACACCTGTAATCCTAACAACTCAGGAAGCTGAGATCTGAGGATCTCAGTTTGAAGCCAGCCTGGCAGGACATTTCATGAGGCTCCTATCTCCAGTTAACCACCAAAAAGATGAATTGGAGCTGTGGCTCAAGTGGTAGAGTACAAGCCTTGAGCATAAAGTCCAGTGAGAGTGCACAGGCCCTGAATGTAAGCTCCAGGTCTGGCACAAAAGTAATACTACATGTGTGAGGTTGTTAGTGCCTGACACTGATGCGCTCATCTTATTCTCACTGAGGTTGGTTCTGCCATTGGAGCATTCATTTACCCGTTGCTCCAGGCAATTGAACCCCTCTGTCACCTTGGCTAAATTGCATAGGACAGGGTGGCAGAGGGGTTCAATGACTTGGTTGAGGCACACAACAGTTCCTCTTAAGACTGTTTCCTTTTCAGTGTGGTTCTTCCCAATGATAGTTCCTTCCTCGTCTTCCTACCTTTGTGCTTTTAATCTCTCTTTAACACCTGATACTGTTATAATTTATAAAAAATTTAGATATGGGTAAAAACTATTGGGGTCTATTGGAAACCTATGAAGTCCTATTCTTGTAGACAGAAAATTTTGTACTTAGTATTTTTTTCTTCATAGCTGTTTATAGTTTTCAATATATTTTTCAACAGCTATCAATAATAGGACTTTCCTATGAGCATATTTTTGCAATTAGATTTTAGTGTGTTGCCCAGTTTTGTAAAAGGGTTAGTGTATACTTAATTACTGGTCTATTTGTTTTGGATTTACTTTGTTCTTTAAAACTTTATTTTTTTGAAATGTGCTTAGTGTAATATGAGACAACTGATTTAAGTTTCTTAAAATCTGTGTTCAGAGAGTTGATCTTTCTTTGCTGTATGTGCAAGATTTCATTTTTATAAGTACATATTACCTTACACACACAGGTGAACTGATGTATGTCATCTGTCATCAGATGTCAAATGATAACAAAAGTGACCTAGTAAGCAATCAGTGGTTATAGTACAAAAATAATCAAAGGCTTAGTCAATAACTCATGAAGTTTGATGTACTAGTATTGATAAACTAATTAAACATATCTGCCTGTGTTTTTCCAGACTACTGGAGCTCTGCTATGATTAGCTTTACAGCAAAGAGTGTTGTAACATTGAATGAAAGTAACTGACCAGAGAATGGTGTAGTCACGAAGCTTTAACTACTCCCATTTCTGGTCACAGAATGGTTTCAGGGAAAGTAGGCTTTCTCTGCACACCTGCAGCCAGTCAGTGCATAGGCCTCTTGTGGTCAATATTGATTGATTCTTATAAGAGAACTAGAACAAATTTAGTGTTTTGCAACCTTCTGTGATTTAATATTGTTATGCTTTTTGCCATAACAGTCACAGAAATCCTTTTCCAATAGTGAGTAATTATAGCCATACCTGCTAGCTCAGCAGTGGTTCTGAATGTTTCAATATTGCCATTATAAGCTGCTAGATATATTCTGGGGTTCATAATGCAGTTTTAAAGCTGGTTGTATAGTTACATGATAAATAAAGTTGTTGCTGAGAAATGTCAAAGAAATGGAGCAGAGTTGACTCAATGATTCTTCTTTTAAACTTTCCAGAGAAATGTAAAGTAAAATCTGAGTATAATTAGAGAAGAAAAGGATACCGTGAGTGATTTTTAAAGACAAAGAACAGTAAAAATAACAAAAAAAATCAAGGAACTTAAAGACTTTAGGACCAATTTTTCCAATACCTATGACTTCTGTTGGTAATTTTTCTAGACATTGCTATGCAATCACTTATAGATAGGAAATTAGGCCCCAGATGTAGTAATCTGTTGGGAAAGTTTTAATTAAAAAAAAATCAGGTAACCATTGTATTGGGATATGACCCAGCTCATAGTCACTGAGTTATTCAATGCCAGATACAGTAATATGATCAATACTGGCAATATACTTAGGAAAAAACAGATAAACACACAATTATTTAGTACATATTTATTCAAGGATTCAAGAGAGCTCACCTTGTACATCTGATGTATTGATTAGATATATGGAAACTGCTATGAGTCAACCAAGAATTTAGTAGTTTTCTATTAATGGCTTTCTATACTGTTACAATCTTAGAAATTTCAAAATCTAATTGGGGAGAAAATTACTCATCTTTCAACAATTAGGAAGGATAAGGAACTTCCAGCCTGTGGGTCATATAAGGCTGGAGATTATTTGGTACACGACAGGACAGACATATATGCTTCTTGTTGGCTGTCCACAGCCATCTTCCTGTATTCATAACTTTGTATGACCTACAGATGATGTTATGAATATCCAAATGGCCCTTACCAGAGATAAGGTTTCCCATGCCTGAATTAGAGAAGTGTTTATAAAATCATAGTTGTAGCAATAAAAGTTATATTGCTACATAAATATAATTAAAACATTAGCTATACATTGATTTGGATCATAAGATTAAGGGTTAAGCAACTTCTTTTATAAACTGAAATATTATTAAGTAAAACATAATTTTTTTTCCTTCCATAATAGTATAAGCTGATGTTTAAGTTGCATTCTTTCTTTTTATTGCCCGTCCTTTGGCTTGAACTCTGGGCCTGGGCACTGTCCCTGAGCTTCTTTTTGTTCAAGACAAGCACTCTACCACTTGAATGTCACTTCCAGATTCTTTGAGTAGTTTATTGGAGATAAGAGTCTTATGGAGTTTCCTGCCTGGGGTGGCCTTGAACCGCAGTCCTCAGATCTCAGCCACCTGAGTAGCTAGGGTTACAGACATGAGCCACCAGGGTCTGGCTTAGGTTGCATTCTTTTTTTTTTTCTTTGCCGGTCTTGGGCCTTGGACTCAGGGCCTGAACACTGTCCCTGGCTTCTTTTTGCTCAAGGCTAGCACTCTGCCACTTGAGCCACAGCGCCACCTCTGGCCATTTTCTATATATGTGGTGCTGGGGAATTGAACCCAGGGCTTCATGTATATGAAGCAAGCACTCTTGCCACTAGGCCATATTCCCAGCCCTAGGTTGCATTCTTGAATGGTTTAATTTATACTAGTTTTCTAGTAGATGTTCTGTGGAATGGTAGTCACTTACTTTGTTTTGGAGTGCCTTAGTAGAAAAAGTTGATTATAACTGTCATAATCTACAGCATGGAGTAATTAGAAACATACTTCTGTCTTCCTGGGTTGCATCTGATACTGTCACTTGGAACTTTCTGACCTTGGGAAAATTCTCAACACTTCTATGCCTTACCTTTTTTTTTTTTTTTTGAGAGAGAAATGATCCTTTTACTTTGGTTAGAAAGGAGAAATAAATGAGTAATATAATTGACTGGGCCAACTAATGGTTTTCTTTTATATTCTGTATTTCTTCTTTTTTTTTTTTTTTTGGCCAGTCCTGGGCCTTGGACTCAGGGCCTGAGCACTGTCCCTGGCTTCTTCCCGCTCAAGGCTAGCACTCTGCCACTTGAGCCACAGCGCCACTTCTGGCCGTTTTCTGTATATGTGGTGCTGGGGAATCGAACCTAGGGCCTCGTGTATCCGAGGCAGGCACTCTTGCCACTAGGCTATATCCCCAGCCTATATTCTGTATTTCTAATGATTTTATTTTTTTATGCTGGTACTGGGCCTTGAGCTCAGGGCCTAAGCTTTCCTTTGGCTTTTTCACCTCAGTGCTGGTACTTTACCAACTTGAGCTACAACTCCACTGCTGGCTTTTTGATGGTTAGTTGGAGATAAGTTTCTCAGGTTTTTCTGCCCAGGCTGATTTTGAACTGCGATGCTCAGATCTCAGCCTCCTGGGTAGCTAGCTAGGATTGTAGGTGTAAGCCATAAACACCCAACTTTCTAATTAATTTTAATGCTTGCCATAAAGGCAAAAGTTCTTTTAGGAAAGAAAGGCTAAGAAACTTTAGATAAAAGAAGGCCAACAAGACAAGAAAGCTTAACTCTGATATGATATCCTAAGTCAGGAAAAAATACCATAAATGCAGGATTTATTAGAAATTTTAAAAATGTATTATTAGATAATGGATTGTTGATATTAAATTTCTTGATTTTGCTCATTTAATGTTAGCAGCTGAAAAATGTAGGCGAGGGCCATATGTGGCCCTGCAGTGACCTAATCATGGAACTTCTCTGGAGTCTATGTTGAAGATTCATGAAGTATACACTCGCTATCTGAAACAAGACAACGAATTTAGTGCTTATTAGAGCTAAGGGCAGAATGTGCATTTTAGACATTTTCTTAGGGTACAAAGAGTGCTGATAGCTATGGTGAATTTTTGGGAAGAGTAGACTTGAGTGAGAGACTTCCCAGTGGGTTGGTTCTATCTGTAGAAGTGTAGTCATTGTATTGAAATGGCTATTGACTGGCTCTCAGAAATTAGTTTATTGTAGTGACTTTGTTTCTAACTTTGATTAGCAAAGGAGCTGTCATAGAATGATTGAATTAGGAAAACTTGGTCATTCAGGTGAGGTTTTGTTGATATGTTTAGAAGGCTTGGTATACTTAGGGTGGTTACATTGACAAAGCATTTTCCCCCTAGAAATGTACAAACAAAACTATTACCAACTCAAAAAAGTTTTAAATGGAAGAGTTAAAATATTGTTAAGTAATTATTCAGAAAAAATATTATTAAAAATCACAGAAAATACTACTCCTTTGTGTTGGAGGATCTCTGGAAAGAACACATCCTAAAGCTAAGATATCTTTATTGTTCTATTTAAATATTAAATTAATCCTTCTTGTAAAAATTAAATAATAGAGAAAAATGGAAAAAATGGGTGTCACTGGTTAGTACTATTACCTAGAGATATTTACTATGTAGGAGTCCTGAGTTTTATGCTTACTTGGTTTGAATCCTGACTCCTATTTAACAGATGTAATATCTTGCTCAAATTACTTAAGCTTTCTCCCCTTCAGTTTTCTCACTTATAAATGAGGATTAATAATACCTTCTATTACTACAGTATCATGACCTAAGGCATTCGTTTTTTTCTCTTAAAGTTTCTGTAGTAGAAGCTCGGTATCATGGCTTATGCTTATAATTCCAGTTACTTTGGAGGCTGAGCTTGGGATAATTGAAGTTTGAGGCCAGCTCAAGCAAAAAGTTCTCAGAGAAAGGCTTCTTTACAACCAGTACCTGAGTGTGGTGAAACATATCAGTCATACTAGTTTCAAGGGAGGCTGAGATCAAATAGCCTAGACAAAAGTAGTTTGAGAAACTTCATCTTAGTGGAAGAAATAAGGTGTGATGGGTCTTGCTTATTATAGCAGATAAAATACGAAGTGTAAAATATGACAAGCGCAGTCGATGTGTTTATATGGGAAAAAAGCAAGACCTTTAAAACATAATTATTGTGAAAAAGGGCTGGGACAATGGCTCAGCAGCAGATTGCCTGCCTAGCAACCATAAGTGTCTGAGTACTCCAGTACTGCAGAAATTGTTGCTGCTCCTTTCTTTGTGGTCCACAAGGTAATGGCATAGCTTTTAATTAATAGCATATCTTAGATTGGATAGAGCATAATATGTGTGTATCTTCTTTTGGTGGAACTGGGGTTTGAACTCAGGTCCTCGCACTTGTTTGGTGGGTGCCACCAAGGCACCAGTCCTACCCTCTATTGCAGTGGTTATTTTGAAGAAAGGGTCTTATTTTTTGCTTGAGTGAGCCTATGGACTATGATCTTCCCATTTTACACTTCCCCTAGGAGCTGGGATGACAGGTGCACACCATCACACCCAGCAATATATTGGTTCAGAAGGGGGTCTTGAAAACTGTTTGCTTGGGCTAGCTCTAACTATGATCCTCCCTGTTCTAAGTAATTAGAAGTATGAGCTAATGTATGTACCTGACTTGTGGACCTTTTTTTTTCTTTTCTTGTATATCAATATCAGGAAGATCATATAATGAATACTGTTTTCAAAAATTTACTCGGACATGTTTTCAATGTCAAATACAGATTTATATTATTCTATATGGTAGTTGCATAGTATAGTGTTATAGATATGTTGTGGCTTCTTTTTTTACTGTTCATCTGCCAATCAGTGTTATATTGTTTCATTTTTTTTTTTTGTGGATGGTATTAGTAAGTAGAAATGAGGGAAGGGGAATATCTTAAGAATACCCTGAGTGTGAATGGATACAAGTTCAAGTTGTATTTGGAGACTATTTCTGTTTGACTAGAACAGTAGTTTGGGACAGATTATAAATTGCTGAGTACTTGATTAACAAAGGACTTTAGATTTTGTTTGTATGATTTTGTGAAGCTGTTCAGTAGAGAAGACTATTGGAAGTAAGTTTATTTTTTTAGTTTCACCTATAACTGTTTATATATAACATGAATGAATGGATTAGTATCAGCTTATAAGGGTCATCTTTAGCATTTTTTAGATTATGAAGATGTACAAATTATGTTAATTGAGATTTTCATTTATGTTTAAGAAATTGTGAACAGTAGCAAAATGGATTGGATTATAAAATTAAAGTCTGAGATGATTGTATTTTATGTATGTATGTATGTATATGTGTGTGTGTGTGTGTGTGTGTGTGTATGCACACCGGTACTGAGTCTTGAACACTTAGCTACATCTTCCCTTCTAGCCTTTTGGTGGCTAAGAGAAAATAGTCTCTCAGGCCTTTCTAACTGGACTGGCTTTATCATCCTCCGATCTCAGCCTCCTAAGTAGCTAAGATTAGTTATGAACCACTAGTGCCTGGCTCTGAAATGATTCTTAACAGGGTACCTCACAAAGGATTGAATCTCAGTTGCTGAAAATTTCTGTAGATCAACATATTATTTTGTTCTTTACTGAAGAGAAATTGGCAATAGAGTACTCATAAGTATAATTGCTCAATTACAGTTTGATTTAGTCAGCTGTATATTTAGAAAAGGTATATATAGTTTTAATAAGAATTGCCTCGTTCTGCTTTGACTTGGCTTGTAGTATGGAGTAATAGATTGAAAGAAATGTAGATCAGTTAAGATGAGTTTAAGAAGGAGCAAACAGTATGATGAAGGAGTTTAACATTGTGCTGTTATAAGAGAAATTAGAGACTGGGAATGTAACTCATTGGTAGATAATGTTCTTAGCAATTCTCAAGGCCCAAGTTCAATGTCTAGAACCACCACTCACCACCACTAACAATGGCTGGGGAGGAATTGGGATGTGATGGAAGGAAGACCATGGTAGTTTCTTTAAATAGTCCAGGTGCTTAGTGTGACATAAAATATGACTAATTACAGAATAATTTTTCCTTTGTAGCATTAATTCTAGTTGTTCCTATTGTTTTCTCTTTATTTCTTAAATTCTTGGAATATTCTATAAACTCCTATTTTGGCAATATATAAGAAAATAAATATAAATGTATAAGAAAAATAAACATGTGATATCTGAGAATACATCAAGAAAGGAGATACACATTCAGTAGTTTATGAATTAAAATTCATCAAAATCTAATTTTATTTTGTTTTTTATTTTTACTCGTGTTTTTATTTATTACTTAAAAATTTAGTAGTTGTATTGCCTTTAGAAATTACTTTCAAAAACATATGTAATCATTTTTGGAATTTTTATTGCATTAAGTTGTCATTGTCACACATTCTTACTGAGTTGGCAATATTGTATCTTGGATTATGAATATTAGCATATAGAATTGGGCTCTAATAGCTTTCAATAGATGAGGAAACATAAGCTCCAATACCAGAGAGTTAGTGTTCAGGGCTTAAATTGTTCTTCTTACCTCTATCTGAAATGTTTTCTCAAGTCAGTTTACATAGTAATATTTTTGTATGGACTTTGCTCAGGAGTGTTTAACATTTCCTAAGCTAGGAAAGGATATCTTGGCAGGATGTTACTGTTATAGATTGGAGTATGAAAGTGCCTACTTCTCAAGCTTTTTCTGTTGCCATTCATTTTCCTGCAACACACCATCTTTATTTTACAACCTGAGATGTGACTAGGTTCCATTACTTACCTGAGGAAAACTGAGAATGAGTTTTGGTATAGAAAATACTGAGTTTTAAATTTTCACTGTGGCTTAGAGTAAATGACTGTTTATGTTTTTTATTTTTAAACAGATCAAGAAGTTGGTATATGTTTATCTGGTCCGATATGCTGAAGAACAGCAGGATTTGGCACTCTTGTCTATAAGCACTTTTCAGCGTGCTTTGAAGGTAAATGTTGAACTAAGGAGGCAAATAGCTACAGGGTTTCTGCACAGTTGAAAGTGTGTCATTTAAAGAAGTAGAGCAATAATCCACTAAACAATCCAGTGGTGTCTTGAAAGAGTTAAAAAGCCTCCCATCGAGTCTACTTAATACACCTAGAAAATGACTTATATAACCAAGTAGAATCTTGCTTTGTAAGTTTTAGCTTTATATGCTTCTTTATGTTCAATATAATTATTTCCATGTCAAAGAATTATTTATTTCAGTTAGTTATTTAGAGGACTAGTTATATAGACAGGACAAAAGACATTTTAAAGATAAAATTTATGACAGACATTTATTATATGCTAAAAACTCAGCACATTTAGTAATGAACAAGCAACTAGAACTGTAATGTTTCTTTAAAACCTGCTCAGAGAAGTAAGCATTTACTTTTCTTTCTTATTTTAAATTAAGAGACTTCCTTTTGCTATTTTAATATGTTTACTGTTACCAGTAAATACCTGTTATTTATGTGATCTAAAGATGTTTTAAAAAAATTGTGACCTTTCAGTTTTGATGAATATTTTTGTACTGTTCTTAGGATCCAAATCAACTAATCCGTGCAAGTGCTTTGAGAGTTCTGTCAAGTATCAGAGTGCCAATTATTGTTCCTATCATGATGCTTGCTATAAAAGAAGCTTCTGCTGACTTATCACCATATGTTAGGAAAAATGCAGCCCATGCAATACAGAAATTGTACAGGTAGGTCTTCCATGAGTAATACTAAAGATCCATTACATTACATGGAATATTATACCCCACAAAGACTAACTCTTGTAACTACCCTGATCTCATACTCAGTAAGTGAAACTACTTTTTCACCTACAGATATGCTTTACATATCTTTAATTTTGTCTTGGTTATAGAGTCCTCATGCATGGTTTTATTTGTTATTAGTATATTAGGTCCTTATAACTTGAAAACAGTAAAACTCCGAATTCTCATTTATATAGTCTTTCTAAGGTACACACATATAAATATATATGTATTATTAGAAAACTGGGAGATATTTCCTGTTTATTGCAGAGTAGAATCTTAAGTGTATTATCCTTACAACTCACTTATCTTCATTTTCCTTTCTTCATTTTCATTCTTGCTGTCTACTTTCTAAAGAGTGATTCTTTCCAAGAGATGTTCCACATGTAACATAAAACATCTGCAAGCTTCCTTGAGACCATTTGGTTTCTGGTGGTGTTTATTTATAATGTTATGCAATTTGTGCTAGATGTATAAATCAGTAGAAACTGTGCTACTTAATCATCAACTTTCTTAAAAAAATTTTATATAGATTTCATTATGATCCTTCATATGTACATGTGATATACTTTGATTATTTTCTCTCTCCTGCCACTACTCTCCTCCAATAGTCCTCTATTTGTTGCCATGTCCTTCTCTTCTGTATTTGAAATCTAAACAAATATATTTGACATCTAAACCAAAATACAGTATTTTTCTTTCTTTCTCCCTCCGTCCCATTTCCACCGATTCCTTTCTCTTCATGTTTTATATTAACATATCCATTTATGTATACAATGTATCATGATCAGAGTCACTTTCTCCCTCATTCTCCCTCTTGTTCCCTCCCTCTTCCCAGTACGTGTCTTTTTGAATCTGGCTTATTTCACTTAACCTGATTATCTCTTATTCCATCTATTTTCCTGCAGATAACATAATTTTATTCTTTTTAACATGTTATATCTTTGAGGAAGAAATAAATCATGCTAATTAAAATTAATTTGTAATTGAAGAAGGTATTAGCACATGATTTATATACATATATAAAGGTCCAATACAGTGTCTTTAACAGGAAAAAGGCCATTACGTTAGGTAAATGCTTACCTATAGCCATTCCATCATATTATAAGTGTTAATAGAAAATAAAGATATAAATAAGATGAAAAAGGAGCACTTTGGAGAAGAGGTGTTTGAACTGTAACTTGAAACAATGTAAAAAGTTTCCAGGTCCATGTGGTTGACCTCTGTGCTCTTAGTTACTTGGGAGACTGAGAATGGAAAAATCAGAGTTTAAGGCCAGTTCAGTCAGAATAAGTTTGCCAGACTCCTCAAATTATGGCAGGGCACATGTTGGGTTCCTGTTATCCTAAGTTATCTGGGAAGCTGAGATTGGGAGGGTTGCAGTAGCAGGTCAATTTGTGCAGAAAAGCCTCTGAGACTATCTCTACAGAAGTGAACTGGACACAGTGGCATATTTCTGTGATCCCAGTAATGATGGGAAGCCTATAGTAAATGGATTGCTCGCCATAATGACGTCTGAATAGACCTTCTATTCTAAAAACAGTGCAAAACAGGGCTTCGTGGTGTGGCTTCATGGTATCTTACCACCCTAGCAAGTGTATGCCCCTCCCCTCACATGGTTTGATTATTTGAATGGTAAGTAGTTACAGTGTTAAAAAAAATTTATATAATGTTTTAGAAATGTATAAACTCATAGGTTAACTGTCAGGCAGAGTTTTACCAATTTCACACATTATCTTTTTTTTTCATAAACTAGTGGGATAAGACAAATGCTAGTAGCTCACACCTGTAATCCTAGCTCCTCAGGGGAGTGATTTCTGAGGATCTTGGCTTGAAGCTATCCTGGGCAGGAAAGTCTATAAGACTCGTACTAGTGGAGCTGTGGCTCAAGTGGTAAAGCAGCTTTGAGCAAAAAAGGCTAGGGACAGCACCCATAACTCCATTGGCAAATCAGTGTGATATAGCTCTTACTTGGGAATGTTTGTTTTTGGCAATCATATATCCTACTAGTGTAAAAACTGGATTTGTGATCTATGTGCTTACAATTACTTCCTTAAAGTTCTCCAAGTTTTTGTTCTTTAGAAAAAAACATGTTTCTTTACGTTTATTTCTTATTTTTCATAGTACTAGTTTTGAACTGAGAGCTCTCTGATTGCTAGGAAGGCAGTATGCTCCTTGAGCCACACCCCAGCCTGTTCTTCAAATACTTCCTCAATGTTACGAGTGTCTAGTTTGGTTAATATGAGCAAGTTTACAAAGCAGGATTAGGATACATTTATGAGAAAAATTGTGCCATTTTGCTTTAAGTTTGTTTCTGTTTGTTTTTATCTTGGAAATAATTCTTGAGATTATGATCATTGTGTAAAGCTGGAATCAAATAGAAATATTAATTAGACTGCTTTATATTTTAGTCTTGATCCAGAGCAGAAGGAAATGTTAATTGAAATAATTGAAAAACTTCTAAAAGATAAAAGTACTGTAAGTAATCTTTTTATGTCATTAAAGTAAAATGGTTCTTTATTTACATTGTTATCATTATATATTTGATATAATTATACTTATTGATTTCCAAATATTGTCTATTATTTCAATATTATAGAATAGAATTTACTGTGTAATTAGAAGGGTTACATTTGGGATGTTAGCTTTGCACGTGTTTCTTTGTCAGAGTCTGAAGAAAGGCAAGTTGGGGAAAAATCTGTGGCTAAATTGTTCCTTGATTTTCACAGTTTAATAAAAACATTGTTCTTGTTATTACAAGGGTGATACACAGAGGTGGTACAGTTACCATAAGTCAGTAACGAGTACATTTCTTTCTGGACAGTGTCATCCCTTCCATCACTCTCCCAGTTTTTTCCTCCTGTTCCCATCCAAGTTGTGTAGTTCATTTTCAGCATATGCCTAGTGTGTACTGCTGCCTTTGTTCATCCTTTGTCCCTCCATTTCTGTACCTCCCGCCTTACCCTCCCAAAGACAGATAGACAAACAAGATAAAAAAGAAAAGAACAACAAAGGAAAAACCTCTTATTTTCATTTCCTGGAGTTCATTTTGATAAATATTATTTTTTATGATCAGAGTCACATAGGCATTGCGCCATTGTGTACCTCCCCTAAGAGTATCTTCCTTTGGTCTCACTGTTTGTGAATAATGACGTCCTGTATAATTTATAATGTCCTGCTTTATTTTAGATGTAGCTTTCACTATGAGAGAAAACATGCCGTTTGCCTCTCTGAGCTTGGCTTACCTCACTTAACGTGATTTGTTCTAGGTTGCAGTTGAGTTTTTTAATTCAGTGATTTGCTAGGATTTGTAAAGTCTTGACTTACTTGAACATTAGTTTTAAAATGAATAAGAAGGTTTAGAGATACAGAACGATTAGAGTGGTATATTTTAATATTAGTATTATAAACGTACTTGTTTATTTTGTTTTGAGAAAGGGTATTCTATGTAGGCTAAGCCCATTGTGTAGTCCAAGTTAGTCTTGAACTTTGATCCTCCTGCCTTTGCCTCCCTAGTTTGGAGATCACAGACAGTACCAGTAAGTACATCCTGCAGGTGGTGTGTGTGTATGTGTGTGTGTGCACAAACACACATACACACATACACATGCACGCAGGTCTTAGGGCTTGAACTCATTGTGTGGTTGCTGTCCCTTAGCGTCTTTTGCTCAAGGCTAGCACTCTGCTAATTCAGCAACAGCTCCACTTCCAGCTGCTTGATGGTTAATTGGAGGAAATTGTCTCACAGAATTGTCTACACAGGTTGGCTTCAAATCTTTTTTTTTTAATATATATATTTTTTATTATTAATTGAACATAAATTTTTTACAAGGTGTTGTGCAAAGAGGGTGCAGTTACATAGTAGGGCAGTGTGTACATTTCTTGTGATATCTTACAACCTGTTTTTCCATCCCTTGTCTAGGTCAGGTAGACCCATATGCAATATACAATGTATCAAGCACATATACAGTGTTCACAGACTTGGTCTCTACTGTCTCTCCGTCTCCCTTTGTTAACAGTCATATATCAGGGAGATCATGCCCCTTTGTTTTCTGTGTTCCAGGCTTGTCTCACTCAACATTATTTGTTCGAGTTCTGACTATTTCCCTGCGAATAACAATATTTCACCATTCCTAATCGCTATGTAGTATTCCATTGTGTATAAGTACCATATTTTTTGGATCCATTCGTCTGTGGAGGGGCATCTGGGTTGTTTCCATATTTTGGCTATTGTGAATTGTGCCGCGATAAACATGGAAGTACAAATGTCTTTTTGATATCTTGGGTTTTGCTGTTTAGGATAGATGCCTAGGAGTGGTATGGCTGGGTCATAGGGTAGGTCTATATTGAGCTTTTTGAGAAACCTCCATACTGTTCTCCAAAGTGGTTGTACTAATTTGCACTCCCACCAACAATGGAGAAGGGTTCCTCTTTCCCCACAGCCCCTCCAGCATTTGTTGTTTCCTGAGTTCAGAGTATAGGCCATTCTAACTGGGGTGAGTTGGTATCTCAGGGTTGTTTTTATTTGCATTTCCTTTACTTGGCTTCAAATCTTGATCCTCAGATTTCACCCTCCTGAGTAGCTGAGAAAGTATTCTTTTAGAATTGTTAGCATGGATTTCTTTGGGAAGTAGGATAGGGGCTAATATTTGGAGTTGAATATTGGTTCAGAGTTGTTTTATCTTTATTCTAATTTCCTTGATGCAATGGAAGATGCTTTATCATGCTATTTATGCATGTTATTACTAAAATTACCTTTGTTAAAATTATATTAATTATTAAAACAATCTTTTTGTTGGTCACATGTATAACTTTATGGAAGGCAGATATTTCTCCTCTTATTATGCCAAGAATAGCCGTGGCATTTATAGTCAGTGATCACATTTATAATCAGTAATAAATCACAAATTATTTTTAAAATTTCTCAATTAAACAAATCAATTCAAATGTTATTTCCACATTTTAAGAAGAGATTTATTTTCTGTCTCTTGGAGTTTCTTGAGATCATTATGATAATGGTGTCATTGATGTTACTGATGATAAATAAATTAAAACATGTTAATCTTCCTCTAACTTCTACTGAGTTTTCAGAGTCATACCTTTTCTTGCTTCTCTTAGGCGAATAAAGATTTTTACTACTGAGATCCTGTGGAAGGTTCTAAAATTTCCATTTTAGTGAAGATTATTAAAATTATTTTAATTGTTAAAGTGATATTTTTATTAGTCACATGTAATACTTTATTGAAGATAGATTTCTTTCATTTGTATGTTCACTTATAAATTCATTTTTTATATTTGTAACTTGTTTTTCTTAAAATATAGAAATTCATGTTTGTTGAAAATTAAAGTATATAAGCAGAGTTTAAAAAAATGCACAATGCCCCAAAGACAGTGTGGTTATTTGTTTCTTTGCCCTTTCAGGTTAATTGCAAATACTTTTTGAAAGCATCCAAAGTTCTTTTAGAAAACAATTTCTTAGGATGACAAATTATTAGTGCTTACTGAAAACTGTACAGACTGAAAACTTGAGTTGAATGTTTATATATATATATTTGAATATAGAAAGTTTCCTGTCTTTAGTTTTACCTACAAAATTATGTTTAATGAATTGACAGTTTATAGCAAAAATGTAGGGGTAGGACACCATTTTCTACATTACTGATTTAATGTTGGTGAAAGCCTCAGTGTATGGCCAAGAAAACACACCCCTGAATTTGTGCAGATGTTTTATTGTGATAGATCTATTATTCAGCTATTAGAAGATAAATGACTGATCTTTCCTATATTCCATGCTTCGAGAAAATTGAAATAAGAAGGGGAATATGATTTGAGCTGTATGATTAGGGCAGGTTGGATGGCCATTAATTTAAGAAAGAAAATCTTGGCAGCATTGGCCAACTTATACCATATTATCAATCAAACCTTGATGCACTTCTTGTGATGACCCAGCACTCGCAGGTTTTTGCAATGTTAATTAGAATTCATGACAAAATAGATGCAAGGAAACATTTTGTACCCTTCATAATTTTATAGAAAATTTATTGTTATTAGGGGAACCATTTGCTTAGTGTGATTTTTTTCATTACCAGCTTGTCAACTAGCATAGATAATCTAGAGAAAATATGAACTCTATAGATAGGGTGTCACTTTTGTTGATGGTTCATGTAGTTTACCTTGGAGCACAGCTAATGGCTGAAGTTCATAGCAACAGCACAGAAAAACATGGCAACCAAGGGGAGATAAATGAACCATGTTTATTGCTTTAATATAAAAAATACATAAATGGAAAACTGCATTTGAATTTGATGAGCTCATTGCTAGTTTTGTTAGAGTGATTTATTTTTTTCCTTATATGAAAAGCTACTATTGACATAGTGAGATAGAAATTAACTGTCTGTTTTTTGAAAACCAATATTTTTGGTGTTAAAATCTGAACAGATCATTTTATTTTAATTCTGAATGTTTTATAGAATATTGAACATTTAATAGACCAATATTATCAATTCTTCTGTTTAGTGTTTAGCTTACAGTCAGATTGTTTCAAAATATACAAAGAAGTAAGTATCTAAAATGGTCAGTTTTATTTTGTGAAAGTATTCTCTATAATATATTAATTTTAATGTTTCCTTAAGCCTTTTTTGTACTTAAGTAGGTACTTTCTTTTTTGAGTATTTTAGAATGTATTAATGCTTTGCAGTTGTGTACTTACAGTTCTTGGTTTAATAAATTTAATAAGTAGTAGTTGTCTTTCAATTTAATTTTTTTGTTATTTAAACACATTTGGTAAAAATTAATTCCTAGATGTAAAAGGATAAAAAACTTGATTTTAGATAGTATCTTTATAATTTAAATTCTTGAGTTCAATCAAATAGGTTATTCTGGTGGTTCTTGCTTTTTGTACTTTAATAATCATTACCCATTGATATAAATAGGAGTATTGGATTGATTTATGTATATAATACATATTAAATATAGTCACAAATAGTAACTTTAAAATTCTGTAATTTGATGTCAAACTTAGTTGTTTCAAAAGATTTGACGTTATATTCTATTTAATCTTATGGAAATGTGATTACCACAGAATATTATTTCTGAAGTTATTTATGTAGAAGACATCAAAATGTGAAGTTGGAAACATGCACTTAACTTTCTTTTCGTATCAATAGCAAATAGAAAATTATTTATATAATACATTTTTATTTAGTTCACACAAATAATCAATTCTTTGTTTTTTCGATTGAGGTGCATACATGCTGGGACCAGCAGGCACCAGTACTTGGGCAGGGCTGGAGTCAATAAATGCAGCTTCACGTTTATACTGATTGGTAATTCATAAAATCCCCACAGGACCTGAAACTTGTTTAGCATAATAGCAAGTCTATATTCTGAGCTGTTTTCTTCCAATTGTATTGTTGGTTGCATATTAATAAACTAAATGTCAGCCAAGTAGAGGGACAAACTCAAAATATGAATATCATTGTATCTAATATTTTTCAAAAAGTACCATTTCAGTAAGTTATATTTCGATTTAATTGCTTATTTTGAGCCATTGGGGAAATTTTAGACACTAAAATCAAGATCCCTAGTGTTCAGACAGAATGTGATATTAATTTATTTTTTCAGAACTATATTATATGTTGGCTAACTGCATAATGTACATAAACAGGACAGATATAGAAGCATTTGTATATTAAATATTTTGTTTATTTTGTATCTTTTTACTAAATTTATCTTAGTTTCATCTAAGATTTGCAAAAGCATGACAATCCAAAGATTAGTGTTTAAGATTCACTAATTGGTTTTGGGGAAAGCCACCTTTTGTTGGTAATATATTATTCCAGTTTACACACAGTATTATAAAAGTAATACTGCTATACCAAAATGTCAGTCAATATGTTTCTATGAAAATAAATTATATTGGTGAAAGAAGATAGTTTAATATATGTGAAAGTTGGAGGAGTTTTTATACTAAAAATATTTATGAATTTGTTTTGTAATGCAAGTACATAGTTGTTTTTATTTTAAACTGACACAGTGTGATCTTTGTTATTGCCTTGATTATTTTGCTAAGTATTGTTACAAACTAAGAAAAAAAATCTTTAGATGAAAATTTAGGTAACTTTGAAATGAATAATTTAATGACAAATGTTTAATCCATGGGTAAATAATTTATTGCAATTTAACCTGATACAATAAATGAATCATAATTAATCTTTTTTCAGGAAAGGATTTGTTTTTCATATGCTGCAAGTATTAAAATTATTGAGGGCATGTTACTGTGTAATTCATAGTCACACATAAGCATCTGTTTTAATTATATGGCTACTTTAAATATTGATTGTCATAACACTGTTTATATCACTGTAACACCTGACTGGGGTCTTTGATGGGCAGAAAATGTTTTTTAACAAGCTACTATTTCTTTCTTTTACAGTTGGTAGCTGGCAGTGTTGTGATGGCTTTTGAAGAAGTTTGCCCTGATAGAATAGATCTCATTCACAAGAATTACCGCAAGCTATGTAACTTACTCGTGGATGTAGAAGAGTGGGGACAGGTTGTCATAATCCACATGCTAACTCGCTATGCCCGTACACAGTTTGTCAGTCCTTGGAAGGAGGTAAGTATTGAATAATTCTCCTCTTAGAACATATAATAAATCATAATTTTTAAAAAGTGTGTGCACCAAGTTTAGAGTAGTGGGGAATACAGAAATCTACATGTTTAATGAGGACTTTTTCTGGTATTATTATTATTATTATTATTTTTACAAAAGTAGGAATAAAAATGCAAGAATTGTTCATTGCTTAGCAGTGATTGTACATAATGTCTGCATATAAGATTGTATATAATGTATTGTATATAAGATGTACTATATAAACTTTCAGTGTGATACCTAGTAAGCGGCCCTTAGGAGTTGTAGCATGATACAATACTTACAGTGACATTGTCAAATCACAAATGTTTGTTCTTGTTGCTGTTGCATTTCTTTACATTGTTGAGTCCCAACTATTTCAGGTACTATTTGTACATTTGGTCAGCTGTGAGACTACAATATATATTTAGACATAAGATAGTTAATCCTTGCTTTTATAGATAAATATTGTTAAAATTTAAAACTATTTAGTCTGAGTTTTATATTTCTAAAATAATTGTTGTTCTTTTCTGTTTTACTAAATTAGTAGTATTTTAGTAAAATTAATATATATAGCTTAAAGTGAAGGTATTTTCTTTAGCAGATTAACATTTTAGAAAACTTTAATTTTATTGCATATTTTGTAATGGAGCCCATTTAATATGTGTAGGTATTTCAGAATGAAATGTAAATTTCGACCTCGTGTAAAGAAATTATTTTAATACATTTTTATTTTCTTAAAAATTTTTTTCTTGTAAAGGTGATATACAGAGGGGTTACAGTTACATCAGAAATTCTTAACTATTGCAAGATAGCACATTCATCTTTTGGTGTCTTTAAGTGTGATATTCTAAATTGTAAAATTAATTGTGTAAAAAGTAAAATCTCAATTTAATGGTTTATATTCAAAATTACAGGCTTTTAGTGCTCTGTACATCTCTCTTTTGTTAAATGGAAATAATGTGAGAAAAAAGTGAATAAAATTGAGAAAACCTTCATAATTTATGCTTCAGATGACACATCAAGCTTAGAAATAATTATGAAAGGTTTTGTTGCTTTTATTATGCTGACTTAATATTTGTTACCATTAAAAACATTTAACATATAGTCCCTGTTAATTTTCATGTAATTTTTTTGGATTGTATATGGTAGATTTAGCTTTGGGAATTGGTAAACTGAATCACAGAGTTGTGTTTGTTCATAGCTGGAAGGAAGTGAGAAGTATGAGCACTTTATATCTGCGTTCTGATTCATAGGTGATGTTAAAATACATGCTGTGTAGTAAAGAATGTCGAATTATTATAGAATAGAAAGGTGAAACAGTATTTTGAGAGCCTGGGCTGAGTTGTTACTGTCTTTTACCACCAGTGCTTCAGTGTGTTGCTCATGAAATCAGTGGAAAAGGAGAACCTCCATTTTAGGACATCATTCCCTTTCATGTATCAGGAGAGTCACTCACTATAAATGCTATATGAATATCATTTTACTATAAACTTAGAACCATTTACCTTCAAGAAAAACAGTTTGCTCTTGGGAAAGAAGTGCAACTAAAGTAATATATTGACTTAAAATTTATTTGAAGTTAAAAGTTGCTTATCAGACTAAATTCACTGAATGTAACAGTTTCTTTCTCTAATGCAAGGAAATGTGAAAAATAATACTGTAATATAATAGGGAACAGCTAATTATTTATTCGTACTGGTTACTGAACTCAGGGCCTTATACATGCAGGGCAAAGATTCTACCACTTGAGCCATACCACTAGTCCTTTTGTTTGTATGTATGTATGTATGTATGTATGTATGTATGTATGTATGTATTGCCAGTCCTGAGCCTTGTACTCAGGGCCTGAGCACTGTCCCTGGCTTCTTTTTGCTAGCACTCTGCCACTTTGAGCCACAGCGCCACTTCTGGTCGTTTTCTGTATATATGGTACTTGGGAATTGAACCCAGGGCTTCATGTATAAGAGACAAGCACTCTTGCCACTAGGCCATTATTTTTAAATAAGGTCTCAAACTTTGAGTACTCCTGCCTCTGTCTTCCAAGTAGTTGGAATTACTTACAGATGCAAACCACCTTACGCTAGTGTTTTGTCAGACATTCTTGCTACTTTTGAGTTTTTTGGAGGTTTTTTTGTTTTTGTTTGTTTGTTTTTGATTGTACTAGAGTTTGAACTCAAGGTTTCATGCTTGGGTAGGTAGGCACACCCTTTAGCCACCTCCTCAGCCCTTTTTGCTTCAGTATAAGGTCTCACATTTTATTCCCTGGGAAGGCCTCCAGTCACAATTCTTCTACTTCTACCACCTGCCTAGCTGGGATCACAGGCATGTGCCACCATACCCTGGATTTTATTGATTGAGACAGGAAGGTCTCAAGAAATTTGTTTGTGTATTGGATCCTCCCTGTCTCCATTTCCTGAGTATCTGGAATTACAGGAGTACACGCCCACACTCAGACTATAGGTAGATTTTTCAGGCCTATTTAACAGATCAAGAAACTGACCCATACATATTTTTGGGGATGGTATGAAGTTTAAACTTATGGCCTTAAATTTGCTAGGTGAGTGCTCTAACCCTTGACCCACACACTCCCAAGCCCAAAGCCATAAGAATTTTGATAATTAAGATACTATTGCTTATACGAGGTGAAGCCAGAAACAGTTAACCTGTAGTCAGAACAGACTGCATTCTTCCCTTTATACTCTAGTATGTCATAATGCTTAAACTTAAAATATTTTTTGTTATCTTAATAAGTTTTCACATTTGCTTATTGTGTTTCTGTCAAAACTAGCTTCAGAGCTCCAATCCATAGTACTCAGACATTGCAGTTAGCCAGGAACTATAATTAAATTTACTGTTCAAAGAGAAAAATCGTGTTTCTTTTGGAATTTTCAGAAGCATTTGTTTATGTTGATATGCCTGAAGGGCAGCAAAATAGTTTCTTTGAGGAATTAAAAATTAGTAGCAATACCTTTTCAGATGAGCTGATATATATGCTTTTGTCAATGGGTTCTCAAATGAATACATCATATACAAACAGGCTTCTTCAGGGCAGAAGAGATTTTTAATTTAGTTTATTTGCATCATTATAGATTAGTATTTAGGCTGTTTATATGTAAATGTATGATTTGAGGAACAATTAAGTGTTGACAAAGTAGATAGCAGTCATATCAATTTCAGTACATTTTCCATAATTTTTCTAACTGACATCTTTGATGATGAATAGTGGATGCCAAGTCAAAGCCGATTATCCTCTACACTAGGAATTCATGGGGCTGTCAGAGAGAAGACCGATTGACTTTAAATTTACATATTAATGAGAAGATTTGTTAAGAGGGTGCTTGACTATAGAAAATAACAGTGTATTTATAGGGCACGACATTTTATAAATAAAGCTGATACAGGAAAATGGAAATTAAACCTTTTAGGTTAATAAATTCAAGAGACTGCCAGAATGCATATTTGCATTTTTATTTTCTTAAATTTACCTAACTCTTTACAGTCTTTGTGGAGTATTTCTTATTCTAGGTCAAGTTTTGTATTATTTTTCAAGGATGTAAAATTACTTATTTTCTTTTTTTTTTTTAAGACATGAGCATAAGTACAAATCTCTAGCACTGAACTTGCTTTGGTAAAAATAATGGAGCTTGGAAAATAAACATAAAACAAAGTAAATTATTTGTTTATCTAATTGTTTGTATAAAAAGGTTACAATTCCATAGGTCAGGTTATGAGCACAGTGCTTCCTGGTCAATGCCACACCTTCAAAACAAAGTAAATTTTAAGAAAGAAAAAAAAATATAGACCCTCCTGTCCTGAACTCTAAACCCTATACTGGCATTAATTAAAACCAGAAATGAAATTGACCTTGGTCCTGACAAGAATGGTTTTGATGTTACAAATTTAGTCCTTTCACATGAGTCACAGCTCCACTTCTAGCTTTTTGGTAGTTAATTGGAGATTGGAGTCTCATGGATTTTCTTGACTAGGCTGTTTGGAGCTTCAGTCCTGAGATCTTAATCTCCTGTGTAGCTAGGGTATCAGGTATGAGCCGCTGTCACCTGGGCTTTTGTCTCTTTTTATATCTATACTTTATAAAAAAACAACAACTGTATGTAGGTTTAACGAAGCTCAGATTTTAGAATTTTTTACATTTTTACTAAGTTCATAAATTTTCTGGAGGTAATTAGAAACTAGCTAATTCAAATGTAAAATTCATTTATATAGTTCTTGATAAACAATTTTTTGTAAGTTAAAAGGTGCTCCAAGCACCTTCACATCCAGGTTTTGACTTAAATTGGAGATTATCAACTTTTAGTTTTCTTTACAGACTAATTTATTTTTTGTTTAAAAAATTGTACTATGTTTTATCAGTAGGCTGTTAGTAGATTTTACCATCTTGTGGAACTACTTAAAACCAAATAACTGGGCTGGGAATACGGCCTAGTGGTAGAGTGCTCACCTCGCAGACATAAAGCCCTGGATTTGATTCCTCAGCACCACATTTATAGAAAAAGCCAGAAGTGGCGCTGTGGCTCAAGTGGTAGAGTACTAACCTTGAGCAAAAAGAAGCCAGGGATAGTGCTCAGGCCCTGAGTTCAAGCCCCAGGACTGGCAAAAACAAACAAACAAACAAACAAATCCCCCCAAATACTGAGGAGTTTCATTAGAGTCTTCTCTTTTGTATAAACAAAATCAGTTTGTAAGGCATTTTTGCAGGTAACTGTTGACCAAGAGTTCAGAGTTCACAAGCTGATATTAAAATGTAATATTTTCCTCTCCTTGATTAGAAAGCACCAAACATCATCATCATCATCATCATCATCATCATCATCATCATCATCATTATTATTGGCCAGTCCTGGGCTTTGAACTCAGAGCCTGAGCACTGGCTAGCACTCTACCACTTGAGCCACAGCGCCACTTCTGCCCTTTTCTATATATGTGATGTTGAGGAATTGAACCCAGGGCTTCATGTATATGAGGCAAGCACTCTTGCCACTAGGCCATATCCCCAGTCCCCTGTTTTTTCTGCTGATTTTGGAGATCCCTTGGCAGAACTATCTAATTTTGACTTCTTGTTGCTGTCTTTCTGTTTTCCTGCCCCCAACTTGGAATGCCAGGCACCTGCTACAAACTCCTTGCCAATTTTCTTCTGCATTTCCTGCTTCCCCACAAGCTCCTTATAGTTTCTCTTTTCTTCCACACTTTGCCCCCTTAGAATCTGGTAGTTTTTGTGTCACCAGATTCTAGTTGTTCATGGAATGAAATTAAAAATGCCTCCAAGCTAACACTTTATCATTCTTCTAAGATTAACATCAGAAATCATGAGGATACAAAAGGTAGCACAAGAATCATATTCTGAGTTTTGTAAACCAAATCCATAATCAGTGTTCAAAAATGGAAAATCTAATATGTTCCTGTATTAACATATTAGTTTATCTGAATTTTTCCATGCCTTTCAAAGTAAAACTCAGAATCAATAAATATCATCCATTATCACTTCAGTATTCATATTAATTAAAGTTGAACTGTTTATGATTCCTTACTGATAGGTAACTTTCATAGTGAAACCTGGAAGTCATAACATTTTAATAGTTGTTTAGATGTTAGAAACACAAACCCTTTAACACTCACTGGCGCCCTAGCCATCTCTCTGTCTACTCTCAGTCAACATGGTATACTTGTTTATGCTTAAACTCTGATTGTTCTGTGTACCCATGGAGCTACTGTAACCTTTGTCTCTAGGCTCTTGAATCTGTGGACATGTTTTCCCTTCTCTAGAAGGGGATTGCTGGCTTTTGTTAAGTGAGTTTTAGCTCTTTTTCCTTTGTTGTCTGTTGGTCATTTTCATATGTCTCCATTTGGAAGGGGTTTGAAACAAAGTCTCAGTAGGTATCCCAGACTGGCCAGTAACTTCTCATCCTGCCTTGGCTTCTTGAGTGCTGGGTTTTGCAAGTGTGATGCCTGGTTATCTTTACATTTCTTTTTAAAAATTTTTATTATTTTATTTGTTGTTACAGTAAAAGTGATGTACACAGAGGGGTTGCAGTTACATAAGTCAAGTAATGAGTACTTTTCAAGCAGTGTCACCCCCTTCCCTCACTTTTTCCCAGTTTTTCCCTCCCGACCCCTCACCCCACAAGTTGGATAGTTCATTTTCAAGCTAGTGTCTAGTCAGTATGACTGCTGCATTTGTTAACCCTTTGTCCCACTATTTCTGTGCTTCTCCTTAGCCTTCCTCAAACAGATAGACTTGTATACAAGACAAAAGGAACAAAAGTCAACACAGCAACAAAGGATAAGAAAACAAAAGCTAAAATGACAAAAATCCCTTTGTGTACATCTTTTGGAATTCATTTTGATAAATACCATTTTATATGATCATGTGCACGTAGCTATAGCTATTGGGCCTTTGTGATCCTTTCCTAAGATGCTCCTCCTTTGGTCTCACATTTCTTTTTAAGTACTTCTGTGGCTTTTTCTACTGACTTAAATATATCCTTTAATTTGAATATATGAATATTTTAGAATTAGTGAAGATAATGTGGTCCATTTATACTTTTTTTTTTTTTTTTTTTTTTGGCCAGTCCTGGGCCTTGGACTCAGGGCCTGAGCACTGTCCCTGGCTTCTTCCCGCTCAAGGCTAGCACTCTGCCACTTGAGCCACAGCGCCGCTTCTGGCCGTTTTCTGTATATGTGGTGCTGGGGAATCGAACCTAGGGCCTCGTGTATCCGAGGCAGGCACTCTTGCCACTAGGCTATATCCCCAGCCCCTATACTTTTTTTTAATTATAGAAGTTTTTTAAACCCTAGGGGCTTGCCTCTAAAAATTTTCAGTTGGTGTTTCTTATAGCTGTATTTTCCTACCCTTAGTTCATGTAAGAGTACAAATGCAATAAATTCTACTTGGTTTGTGATTTATTACACACAGTTTTGACCAAATATGGTAAAAAATGAGTAATACATAAAAAAAATCAATTCTGAAACAACCATTTTAAACTCCTGAATATGCTTTTTGTTGTTGTTGTTGTTGTTGCCAGTCCTGAGGTGGGGTGGTGGCACTCAGGGACTGAGCACTGTCCCTGGCTTCTTTTTGCTCAAGGCTAGCACTCTACCACTTGAGCCACAGTGCCACTTACAGCCTTTTCTGTTTATGTGGTGCAGAGGAATTGAACCCAGGGCTTCATGCATGCAAGGCAAGGACTCTACCACTAAGCCACATTCCCAGCCCTGAATATGCATTTTCTATCTCAGCTGATATGAATAAGCTCTCTGTCATTACTACATTTTAATCTGTTGTACTTAAATTGTAGTGTCATTTGCTAAGTGTTTTCCTGCCCTTTGTTTTGGTGGAAGTATATCTCCTAAAAACCTGCTAGTGCCCCAAAAGAAAAGTAAATGTTCACAATTGAAGTGATAAATAACAATTGCATCTGAGCAATTGTAGCTCTTGCAGATAAGCCTAGGTCTCAGGAGGCTGAGATCTGAGGATTGTATTCAAAACCAGCCTGAGCAGGAAAGTCTATGTGACTCTTATCTCCATTTAACTACGAAAAAGCTGGAAGTAGAGCTGCCGCTCAAGAGGTAGTGTGCTAGCCTTGAGCAATAAAGCTTGAATACAGGGGCTGGGAATGTGGCTTAGTGATAGAGTGCTTGCCTAGCATGCTTGAAGCTCTGGGTTGGGTTTCTCAGCATCACATAAACAGAAAATGCCAGAAATGGTGCTGTGGCTCAGGAGGAAGAGTGCTAGCCTTGAGCAAAAATAGCCAGGGACAGTGCTCAGGCCCAGAGTCCAAGTTCCAGGACTGCCTCCCCTCTCTCCCGCCCCAAAGACAGAAAGCTTGAGAAAAGCACACAGGCCTAGAGTTCAAGCCCCAGAACCAGAATGCATGCTTGAGTGGGCGCTCTCTCTCTCTCTCTCTCTCTCTCTCTCTCTCTCTCTCTCTCTCTCTCTCTCTCTCTCTCTTTCTCTCTCTCTCTCTCTCACACACACACACACACAGATTTGTTTAAAAGTAGTATGTTTTGTGGAAGTTGAGTAGACAGAATTATTGGAAAAATGAATCAAACATCTATAGTAGAACACTAAACTATGTATATAAATATTTTTTGTTTTTCTCAGTGGTGTTTTCCTTGGGTTCATCATATATTTACAGACACAAATGGTTTACTCTGTGTGTGTGTGTGTGTGTGTGTGTGTATGAGTGTGTGTGTGTATGTATGTCTGTTCCTGAGCTCTGTTTTGTAAAGGTACCACCCTCATGATCTAATCTAAAATTTCATACATATACACACTCATTTATTTAAGTATTGTACTTCTCTGTAAGATTTTATAAGCTACACTGATTTATCTCCTTTTCTCTGAAATGTTAGCAAGTTTTTCTTTGTTTTAAAATGGCTTGTGTTTGGGGCTGGGGATATGGCCTAGTGGTAAGAGTGCTTGCCTCGTATACATGAGGCCCTGGGTTCAATTCCCCAGCACCACATATACAGAAAATGGCCAGAAGTGTTGCTGTGGCTCAAGTGGCAGAGTGCTAGCCTTGAGCAAAAAGAAGCCAGGGACAGTGCTCAGGCCCTGAGTCCAAGCCCCAGGACTGGCCAAAAATAAATAAATAAATAAATAAATAAATAAATAAATAAATAAATAAAATGGCTTGTGTTTGCTTGATTTTTGTGTTGATCCTGGGGCTTGATCACAGGGCCTAGACTCTATCCCTGAGTTTCTTTTGAAAAAGGCTAGCTTTCTATCACTTGAGCCACAGCTCCACGTATGGCTTTTTTTGGTAATTTATTTGAGATCAAAATCTCACAGACTTTTCCTGCCTGGGTTGACTTTGAATGATCATCCTCAGAGCTTAGCCACTTGAGTAGCTAGGATTACAAATTTGAGCCACTGGCATAAAGGAGAATTAAGTTTACTAATCATTAGTTCTACTTAGAATAGTGTAAACTTTGTCTCCTCATTTATAACTGAATGAGACTCACTCTAAAATTCAGCTTAACAAAATGTGGTACTTTTAAATTTCCCGCTACTAGATCTGTATTAATTGATTCTCAAATAATTATGACCCTTATTTTTTTTTCTTCATGGAACCCTTATCATAAGCTCAACATGTGTCATGAACATATTTTGCTTCAGAGAAATTTGAAAAATGCTTTACTAAAATCTTACACATTTTATAGTAACAAAATTTAGAAACTATTCCAAAAGCTTCTTTCTAACATATTAGAGCGGAATGTATAGTCACTGGAAACAAGAAGGGTTGTGGGCAATTGAACACTAAATTTTCATAGTGCCTCAACACAAACTTACTATACACAGGTGTTGCCATAATTGTGATGTATTGGGGACATTCAGTGTTAAATGGTCCTCAAATCCGTACTTCCACCTGTGTGATATAGTGGTTACTGGGCTATGTTACAAAACTTGTAAACTGAGGAGCACAGTGGTTTCCTTACAAAGAGGGAGAAAAATCTTGTACCATTATGTATATCTTATCTCTATAGATCTGAGTTTTGAGAGACAGAGAGCTTACTTGTCTTTTCTTTGAAGCAAAATTGTTGTTTTCTTAAACACAAAAATATTTTTCTAGCAAATTCATTTTTTTTGGCCAGTCCTGGGCCTTGGACTCAGGGCCTGAGCACTGTCCCTGGCTTCTTCCCGCTCAAGGCTAGCACTCTGCCACTTGAGCCACAGCGCCGCTTCTGGCCGTTTTCTGTATATGTGGTGCTGGGGAATCGAACCTAGGGCCTCGTGTATCCGAGGCAGGCACTCTTGCCACTAGGCTATATCCCCAGCCCCAGCAAATTCATTTTTGATAATGTGCATACTCCATGTTGAGTAGCTATTGTGTGTGACAGGTTATGATACTGCTAACCATCTATACACTTGGGTCTTATCAGGGACAATATCTGTCTAACCCCATGTCCAAAATGTACCACTTTTTTAAATCTTTGGTGCCCTGAATGTTCCTACTCTCCAAAATCTATGTTGAACCCCCTAACCCTTAGTGTGATGGTATTTGAGTTGGCCTTTGGGAGGTCATGAGGGTAGTAGCTCCCTCATGATGGAGTTAGTGCCCTACTTAAAAAAAAAAGATTGTTTCCTTTCTTCCCACTGTGTGAAGTGGCTGTCTGCAGAAACTACCACTCCATGGTATTTTCTCATTGAATTCCAAGTTGACTGAAAAGATTGTCTCAGATAATATGTGGATAATAGAATATGTTGCCCTGAACCACTTTCAAAATACTATGGTATAATCTCTCTGTAGTGTAGGCTATCCTGGAACTTGCTATGTATCCTGGGCTTATCTCAAACTTGTAATTCTCCAACACAAGCCTTCCAAGTTCTGAGTTTACAGACTTATTTATACCACTGTGCTTGGCTCGTGTGTGTGTGTGTGTGTGTGTGTGTGTGTGTGTGTGTGTGTGTTGTGTGGCTTGAACTCAGGTCCTGGGCATTGTCCCTAAGCCTCTTTGGTGCTCAAGGCTAGTGCTCTACCACTTGAGCCACAGCACTACTCCTGGGTTTTGAGTGGTTAATTGGAGATAAGAGTCTCATGGGGAATTGTCTACCATGGCTTCAAACTGCAGTCCTTAGATCTCATCCTTCTGAGTAGCTAGGATTACAGGCTTGAGCCACTGTGGCCTGCTCATGACTACTTTTAATCATGTAGATTATGTGAGTCTTAACTCTTTCATCTCTGAACAAAGATAATAAATACATGCTTCTTGGTTTGTTTTGAGATTCAGAAAGGTTATTTATTTATTTAGTTATTTATTTTTTTGGCCAGTCCTGGGGCTTGGACTCAGGGCCTGAGCACTGTCCCTGGCCTCTTTTTGCTCAAGGCTAGCACTCTGCCACTTGAGCCACAGCGCCACTTCTGGCCATTTTCTGTATATGTGGTGCTGGGGAATTGAACCCAGGGCCCTCATGTATACGAGGCAAGCACTCTTGCCACTAGGCCATATCCCCAGCCCCAGAAAGGTTATTTATGAAAGTGCTTTACTAATACTAAAGATTATAATGTCCATGTTGTTTTTAATTTTTATTATGTCTAGTGCTATTGGCCACATGCTTCATGACTGTGTTTTTTTTTTTTTTTTAGGAATATTTGCTTCTCAACAATTTATAGATATTAGTGAGTTGCTGTATGTAGTAAACCATTTTGATTTTATTGTTATTCCTAAAAAGCTGACAAAAAGATAATAGTTTGTCCTTATTTCTTAGCAGTTCTATTCAGATAAGATGAATGCCTTCCTATCTTGAAATTCCTCTAGAAAGCAAAGATAATCCTCATAGGTCAGTATTATGAATACTGGCACATACATACAAAAAGGATGTAGACTTTTAAATGAATAATTACAATAATTAGAGGTTCATTTAAAATTCGTGATGCGTTTTGAGTAATATAATTTTGACCCAGCACTAGCTTGAAAAGACTATTTCTCTATTACATTGTTTTTGTTTTTACTGTTTTAAGTCAACTGTATTGTATGAGTCTATTTCTAGGCTTTCTATTCTGTTACATTGTTCTTTTTGTTTATTCTTTTACCCATACTACACTGTATTGATTGCAGAGTCATTATGGTAAGTCTTGATGTCAAATTCACTGTTTTTAATTATAGAAAAATAAAAACACATGCAAAAGTATCCCCATATACATATTATGAATCCCTGTATGCACCTTATCTCTCTACATAGTTCAATAACTCATGGCTACTCCTTTTTCATATCTACTCTGTCAGGACACCCAGATTTCATATAAAATCCCCAATATGTAATTTCATCTGTATCTAGTAACAGTATTTCTAAAACTTTGTCTTTACCTTAAAGAACTTATAAAGGTTTCTCTAAAAAAGTTGGTTCCTGTTTCCTAAAAGAGGCAATTTAAAGCAGATCTTTCTTGACCTAGCATAAATGGACATTTTAAAGATATATAGAAAATGTCTAATTATACAATCTCATTTCATAACACACCTTTAAATCACAAAAAAAGAAAATACTCATTTATAAATAGAAGTTTATATTCAGTTAAGGAAACAGTTTTTATCACATTGTAGAGATTAATGTTCTGATAGCTAAGATTCTTTTGTTGTTTTTTCCCCTCAAATTCTGTGTTATTTATCATTGAAGAAAAAAAACAAACAACCCACAGCAGCAAGTTCTGTGTTGGCTTCAATAAGACCAAATAGTTAATCTTTAACATCACAACTGCACTCCAAAATTGAAGGTAACATGGTCTTGACTATAAATTACTTGTTGAATATATCCTGAAGAGAAAGAAAATTAAGAAACATATTTATAAATATCGTCGTATTTTTAAATGCTTAAAAGGCATGAATTCTCCATCAATGGAAAAGCAGTTTGCTATTGGCAACAGAAAAAACAACAACAACAAAAAAAAACACCAAAAAAACCTCAGTGACAATTTAGCAAATGTTAAAGAACTGTAAAGCTATACTACACTGGATTCCCACCAAGCAGCAGCATGTCGTATCATAACAATGATGACTGCAAATTACCTTATACTCACCTCCACAGTCAAAGCTACAGGAAATCCCTCTGTAGCCATGAATGTTTACTGCATTTCTCTGGTCCTAGAATCAGTACCTCAAATGCCTAGAGAAGTATATGTCCCAACCAATAATGATGTGACAACTTCCAGATCCACTGGCTTATAAATGGTTTTCAAATACATCCTGTCAGAACCATGCCTTATTCTAAATTAATATTTCAAAATCAAAAGAAAAAAACATCCAGTGTATATCAAGATAACAGATATTAATACCTGAAGGGTTCACTTTTTTTTTAAAGTTTTTTCTTTTTTGTAAACAAATGATTGATGAAATATCTTTCTACTCAATTAATAGTTTTTTATTGGGAGGCTCCTTTACTGCTGTATGGATTGTTAGTAGTATGGATATGATGCTATCAAGGACTCATTCACAATTTATAGAAATTATTTTAAATTCTTTTAAGAGGAAGATTTGTCCATTCTCTTCCATTTATTTAGTCACTTATGTCATGGTAAATTCATAGTTCTTAGGTTATAACTAATACTACTGTTACTTATTTTTATTGCTAAAATGTGTCAGCTTTGTCCTTTATTTGTTTAAATATTTGATGAGATAGGCTTATTTTAATTGTGATAGATCTAAAACTAGCCATTTCCCCAATGTATAAAAGATGATCTGTAGGCTCATTAGTAATGTTTTCTGCATCAATTGGCTTTCAACCAGTTGGTTCTATCTTTCTGTAATAGAAATATCAGTAATTACAGTGGAGCAAAGTTAACATTACTTAGTGAATATGGCTCAGGAAAATTGCCATCATAAGAAGAAGACCACAATATAAAATGTTTTGTCTAATAATTAATTGCAATCTTTTTATATGATAATGCTTCATTTTCTTTGGCTTAGTCGAAATATGTAATAATTGAATCCTTTTAAAAACTCCTTGATGCAAACACATTTCTCTTTTCTTGTCCCTTGATGATGAAAAATGTAATGTAAAGATTATTTATATTGTCTGTGTAACAAGAAACCAAAATATCAAGATGGTTAAAGTAATATTCATTACTCAAAAAGGGCTTCATACATTGAATATGTATAAAGGCTTCAGAACAGCTATTTTATTTATTTAGGAGATACCTTTGTATTTAGTTTCAAATTCACAGTTGTATAAACAAAAACTGCCTGATATCAAGTTTCTTGATTAGGAATATATTAAAGTTATGAAAATTAAGCAATCCTATTAAATATAACATTTCTGAGATACTGCTTTCAAGTATGTGTGGAATGTATTCAAATTGGTTCATCTTTCTCTTGTGTTTACAAAATATGGCTGATGTACTTGGTGGAGAAATGGTAATATTTGCCTGTAAAGTAGGATTCAGAGTCTTTCAAGCTCATTTACATTTATTTAGACAAAGCATCTTACTATTTTTGGTGTACCTTGTTTAACCAGCTTTTTTGTTTCTGGATAAGGGAAAAGTAAAATCCACTCCACAATACATGCCATGTTAATGAAAAAGGATTATCTTAAAACTATTCAAGTTCTGTAAGATACAAACTTTGAATTCTCTACCAAACTTACTTTCATCTATTATCTCTAAGAGAGCATAAATCTTCCTGTATCTGCTATGTCAAAGGTATCACAAAGGTAAAATCAATCAAGTTGAAAATTTTAAGGATTGCCAAATTTAATTAACTTCATAATTTGTTGCTGGGATTATAGTCATTTATATAACAATGATATAGAAATTGAATCTGACTTTTCTGAAAAACTGTTGGGTTATTTTCCTTGTTAAAGTTTTGTCTTAGACTTATTTCTTGACCACAATTAATTTTATTGACCACAGTTAATTTTCTTAAAATTTCCTTAACCATAGTTATTTTATAAGCTGTTTTAGTTTAGACTGCTATTTAAACAATACACCCTGTACTTAAACAGCAAACTTAAACTTGACTTAAACAGCAAACATTTCTTATAGTTTTAAAGACTAAGGAGTTCAAGATTCATGTGTTACAGGTGGATAAACTGGTAGTTAATGTGGGCCAACCCCCCCACCCCCTTTTTTTCATTTACTAGTATTTGAACTCAGGCTTCCTTACCCTTGAGACATGCTTCCAGCCTTTTTGCTTTATTTTTTTGAATAGGATTTTTTTTTTTCCCCACTTGGGGCTGGCCTTAAGAGTTTGATCAACTCTGCTTAATGCCTCCCATGTAGCTAGGATTTCAGATACACTGCCGGACCTGCTTTGTTGGTTGAGGTGGAATCTCTTAGAGAACTCAAATCTTCCTGTTGGGCTGGCCTCAAACTATGATCTTCCTGATCTCTACCTTCTGAATAGCTGGGATTACAGTTGTGTAGTACCTTGCCCAGCCCAAAGGCCTGCTTCTTGATTTGTAAATGGCCGTCTTCTAACTGTATTCTCACTTGGTAGAAAGAGGGTGAAAAAGCTCTGTGGGGTTCATTTTGAAAGTGTACCAGTCTCATTCAAGATCTAATTATCTTCAAACACTACAGTTCCTAATACTATCACTCTTTGAATTAGGATTTCAACATATGAATTTTAAGAGGACACCGACATTCTTTCAGTTAACACAATCCATGTAGAACTCATGTCTAATTATGCCAATTTTCTAGATTCCTTGTTTTCATACTGTGTGTTCATCTTGGTTTATGTTTATATTATTCACACACACATATCCTTACTGAAGTAAAAATATATACAGAAAAGTCCATGTACCAGAAGCAAATAGTTCGACTAATTTTCACAAACTGAGTATACCTACTTCCTGTATATCACACCAGGACACAAATTACCAGAATTCTTCATAAGCTCATACCTTAAAAAATTTTTTTATTAATTAATTTATTGTCAAAGTGATGTACAGAGGGGTTACAGTTTCATACATAAGGCAGTGAATACATTTTTAAATCAAACTTGTTACCTCCTCCCTCATTTTTCTCCTACCTTCCTTCCTCCCCAATTTCTCCCCCACCCCGCTACCGAGTTGCACAGTTGGTTTACAGCATATAGAAGCCCGTATCTTGATTACCTTTCATTTGATATCTTGATTTTCCCTCCCAAATGGAAAATGATATCCTGACCCTTAATGATATCACCATTTCCTTCCTGATAAATTATTGAACTGCTTTGAAGTTTTGGATAATGACTTTTGATTTGCTTGTAGAGTGTGACTAAGGGAATCAACATTTTGAGCTCAGTTATGGGCTGAGGTGACTCAAAGCTGATGTTAATCTGATCAGCCTCCTTAGTAGTAGCTAGGATTATAGGCATGAACTACCAGTGCCCAGCTGTGTTGTCTGTTTTTTTTTTTTTTTTGGCCAGTCCTGGGCCTTGGACTCAGGGCCTGAGCACTGTCCCTGGCTTCTTCCGCTCAAGGCTAGCACTCCGCCACTTGAGCCACAGCGCCGCTTCTGGCCGTTTTCTGTATATGTGGTGCTGGGGAATCGAACCTAGGGCCTCGTGTATCCGAGGCAGGCACTCTTGCCACTAGGCTATATCCCCAGCCCCATGAGGCAACTTCTTGATTCATAAGTGTTTAATTTGTAACAGGCACTTTATATAATCTGTACCGGGCACTTTGTGTAACTTTCATCAAACTGATTCAATCTCTTGTGTGATAGAAATATGCTTTAACCTCTTTTATAGATGGGTAAGTCAAGAAAAGGAAGGCTTAGTAATGGAACTATGGTCATAGAGTCAGTCTGATATTAAACCTATGTGTTCCAGTACACCTGTAATTGTGAATATCCATCATCATTAGGCCATTTTCTGCCTGATGAATTTAAAACCTGAGAAAACGTCCACAGTTAACACAGATTCAAATATATTGCTAGACATTGGTTCCTATCTTCTAAGGAAACTTTATTTTGTTCATTTCCTTTGTCTCCCGAAAACATCAACCTTCACTTATTCCATTTGATTCCAGTTTAAAGAATTACGTGTTAGGGCTGGGAATATGGCCTAGTGGTAAAGTGCTCACTTCATGTACATGAAGCCCTGGGTTCGATTCCTCAGCACCACATATATAGAAAAGGCCGGAAGTGGTGCTGTGGCTCAAGTGGTCGAGTGCTAGCCTTGAGCAAAAAGAAGCCAGGGACAGTGCTCAGGCCCTGAGTTCAAGCCCCAGGACTGGCAAAACAAAACAAAACAAAGAAGAATTAGGTATTTTTACATAGCTAGTAACTAAGGAGCCTGGTCTAAAAGGAGATGGTGAGAGGGAGGGAGGGAGGGAGGGAGGGAGGGAGGGAGGGAGGGAGGGAGGGAGGGAGGGAGGGAGGGAGGAAGGAAAGGGCTGGGAAGAGAGCTAGAGAGAAAGGGAAAGGGGAAGAGGAAGGAAGGAAGGAAGGAATGGAGGGGGGAGGGAGAAATTTCGTAAAAAGTGTAGTCAGACTTTTTGAGAGAAATATGCCTTTGATAAATGACTTTTAGCTATAAGCAACATGCTCTTCATTTTGTCATCTCATAGTTCATTATTTGAAATATATTATTTCAAATAATTCCTTGAATTTTAAGAAATTATAATAATTTATATAGTACTAAGTATGAATTTATGAAAATTCTCTTAATAGCTATATGAGATCTCTGAGTCTTGTGTGGGAAAGATGCTAATGAAGGAAAATTACTCATCTGAAATCTTTTTATGAAAATTACTACCATAATCCTAAACATTTTAAAGTAAAATTAGCAATTCAAATATATCCTCTATTAAAATAATGTAATTGAACTCTAATAAAGTATATTAATTAACAATGAACAAGAAATAGATGAGTAAATGCAATTACAAACAGCTTTTATGAGCATTTGAGAATTTTATTTGATAGTTATCATTTTGTATATGTTAATACAGCAGCTTTATCATGTAACACTTTGAAGGAGAGTTTGAATCTGATTTAGTATTGACTTGAGGTTTTAAATGAGTGCTTGTGGTTGGATTATGTTAATCGAGTGCTTGTACATTTGACTGTGTGCCATTCATTGCTTTACCAATACACAGAACTACTTTGGATTGAGGTTCATAAGAGTCAGTCAGATATGGCCTTGATATTTTAGTTTGTATGTATTTTGTTTTCTTTTAAACACTAAGAGAAAAGTAATTTATTTTAATGTCTGTGAACAAAAGAAGGGATAATGCTATTGTTCCTAGTTTAATAGTTGTTGGCTTTTTTTTTTTTTTTTTAAAGGAGATAAGGCTCGTAGTAAAGGCTGGCTTAGAACTCATGGTCCACTCCCTCAGCCTCCTGAGTGCTGGGATTGAAGACGTGCTACATGCCTGCCTAATTTCTAGTTCAGTTTTGAAGATCAATATATTTTAAGATACTTTTATTTTCAAAGAATTATACATTTTATGAATTTTCTCTTGATAATATCTTACAGTTTTTTATTGTGGCTTTAACAAACACTAAACTTTTATTCTTTCTAACAGACTTAAAAGTTATCAGATATTAAGTAAGCAATGTTTATTATCTTGCCACATACTTGTGCAGACTTAGAGCAAGGAAAAATATTTTATTAAGTTACATTAATCTGAAACATGTTAGATGATTTCATTCATTGTTATAGTGCATAAATACAAATTGTTTTTAAATTGTTTAGTGATTTTTTTATCCCCTTTCATTTAAATTTTTTATTTTAAGATAATTTAGGTTCATGTGCATTTGTAAGAAATGAGAACCTATATGATGAAATCTTTATTCAGTTTTCCTCAGTGGTAACATCTTGCAAAACTGTAGCTCAATATTATTGAGCTCAATTGTAGCTCAATATTAGGATATCGATATAGTCAGGATTTAAAATAGTTCCATTGTAAGGATTTTTCACATTGTAATTTTATATCTAGACTTATTTTGTTGTATTTAACCACAATCTCTTTTGCTTTCGTAAATCCTGGCAACCACTATTTTTTTCCTTTTCTAGAATTTTCTTATTTCAAGAATGTTGCATAAATGGAGTTATATGATACATAACCTTCTTTATAGGTTAGACATTTTTAATTACACAATATACTTAACTGTAGTTACTTTTTTACCCTGAAATGTACTTTATCTGATAATAGTATAGATATAACTGTTTATAATAGGATAGTCATAACTGATTAGTTATCCTGTTAAACATTTTTAGTAAACTTTTAAAAACTTCAAGCTGACTCCTTCCCTGTACTGTGATTTGAACCTAAGAGTCTTGCACTTGTTTGGGAAGTGCTCTACCACTTGAACCATGCCTTCAGCTCTGTTTCTTTGCTGGCTATTTCTCCAGATAGGATTTTGAAAATTTCTCTGGGCAGGCAGTTCTCTAACCTCAATCCTTTTGCCCTCAGCCTCTGGAGTAAGTATCTGGACTAAGTAGGATTTCAAGTGTGAGTCACTGGTGTTGTCTTGAACTAAGTGCCTTATTAGCAGGATGTAGCTTGGTCCATATGTTTTAATCCATTGTGCCATTATTTTGTCTTTTTTGTTTGATTGATTGTTTTTTTTTTGTTTTTTTTTTTTGTTCTGAGGTCAGTACTCAAACTCAGTTCCTGACATTTTTCACTTATTGGCTAGCACTCTGCCAACTGAGCCATATAGAGCCAACCTTCTTTATCTTTAATCACGTATACCTTAATTGTAGCTATTGATTTTTAAGGTTTAAGTGTGCCATTTTGTGCCTTGCTTCTTCATTTTGTATTTCTGTTTTTCTTTTTATTTTCTGTGGGCTATTGGAATGCTATTAGAATAGTTTTTAGTTTTTAGGTTGTTGTTTTTTTCTGTAGTTAAAAAGCCTTTGTATAGTGTTTTTAGCATTTGTGCTAGGTATTAATACATACATAATAAAACTACATTCTACAAGTTATACTTCATATGGTAATATTTTTATTTAACTCCCTTTAGTCTCTTTATTCTATTCAGTTTGTAAATACAATTTTCTGAAATATGTCCTCTGCATATATCTAAAACTTTATCACTGCAACAAAATTTGCTCAACCACCTAATTTAATTTAAAAGCTTACAGTAAAAGGAGCAACTCTTCATTCAATCCGTATTTTTTCTTCCCATGCTCTTTTTTTAATCTGTGAAGAATTCATCTTTTATCATCTCATTTTTGTTTAAGAAAACTTCTTTAGACAATTTTTTTTTACTGTATTCATTTATTTTTCATTTTTTCTTGATTTTGGCTCTCTTTTTAATTTTTTTTTTCTGTTGTCAAAGTGAAGTACAGAGAGGTTACAGTTTCATATGTTAGGCCTTGGGTACATTTGTTTTTTTTTGTTTTGTTTTGTTTTGTTTTTTGGCCAGTCCTGGGACTTGGACTCAGAGCTTGAGCACTGTCCCTGGCTTCTTTTTGCTCAAGGCTAGCACTCTACTAGTTGAGTCACAGCGCCACTTCTGGCCATTTTCTATATATGTGGTGCTGGGGAATTGAACCCAGGGCTTCATGTATATGAGGCAAGCACTCTTGCCACTAGGCCATATTCCCAGCCCTGGGTACATTTCTTGTACTGTTACCTCCTCCCTCATTCCCCCCTCCCCCCTCCCCATCCCCGTTCCCTCTCCTCCATGAGTTGTTCAGTTGGTTTACACCAAATGGTTTTGCAAGTATTGCTTTTGGAGTGGTTTGTCGTTTTATCCTTTGTCTCTCGATTTTGATATTCCCTTTCACTTCCCTAGTTCTAATACCAGTATATACAGTTTCCAATGTACTCAGATAAGATACAGTGATAGTGCGGTCTTTAGACAATTTCTTGGATAGGTCTACTAGTGACAAATTTTTTTTTTTTTTTTTTTTTTTTTTGGCCAGTCCTGGGCCTTGGACTCAGGGCCTGAGCACTGTCCCTGGCTTCTTCCCGCTCAAGGCTAGCACTCAGCCACTTGAGCCACAGCGCCGCTTCTGGCCGTTTTTCTGTATATGTGGTGCTGGGGAATCGAACCTAGGGCCTCGGGTATACCGAGGCAGGCACTCTTGCCACTAGGCTATATCCCCAGCCCCTACTAGTGACAAATTTTGTTATTTCCTCTGCTGCCATTATTTTTTCCCTTCATTTCTGAAGAATATTTTGTTGTATATAAGCTTCTGTTGATAATTCCTCTTGTTCAGCAGTTAAAAATGTTTCATTTCCTTCTGGCCCCATGAGTTTTGATGAAAAATTGCTATTTAGATGGTTTTTCTCCTGTGGATAAAATATCATTTCCCTTCTGTTGCTTTCAAGATTTATTTCTTTGTCTTCTATTTTCCCAAAACTTTGGCTCCCATATGTGTTAGGGATGTCTTGGGATTATCCTATTTGAAACTTTTTTAGATTCTGTTGGGCCAGTAATTTGCTATTTTATTAATAAATTCAGGAATCTGCAGCTACTAATTTTTAGTGTTCCATTTCAGCCATACCTTCTTTCTCCTCTTCAGGATTCAGATGACAGGAATTTAAGTCTTTCTTGTATTTTACAGATTCCTAATGATGTATTTTTTAAAATTTATTTTGTCCCTAGTCTGTTTTCTCTTTATTCAGAGTAAGCAGTTTCTGTTATTTGTTGGTTACTTTCTTTGTTTTATTTATTTTGGCTTATTTGTTTTTTTGGTTTATTTCTATTGTGTATTTTTTTCATTTCTTTGTTTCCTACATTTTGCATTTCATTTCATTCATATAAGTTTTAATTTTGCTTTTTATAGTTTTGAATATTTTAATTATCTATAGTTATACAAAGGAATTGCCACTCAACAAAGAAGTTTATGAATACAATGGGTCTTGATCAATATTACTCCTTTTAATATTCTCACCCATCTTTTCCAACCCACCCCTTACCTCACTTTTCTTGATTTTTTTGTTTGTTTGTTTGTTTTTTGCCAGTCCTGGGCCTTGGACTCGGGGCCTGAGCACCGTCCCTGGCTTCTTTTTTGCTCAAGGCTAGCACTCTGCCACTTGAGCCACAGCGCCACTTCTGGCCATTTTCTATATATGTGGTGCTGGGGAATCGAACCCAGGGCTTCATGTATACGAGGCAAGCACTCTTGCCACTAGGCCATATTCCCAGCCCCCAACTTTTCTTGATTTTTAGGACATATATTGAAAGTTTTCTTTGCCATTAACAAATCAGTTTATGTATACAATGCATCTTGATCTGTGTCATCCTTTCAACATTTTCACTCCCATTTGACCGGTCTATTTATTTTTCTTAATTTTGTGGTATATACAATGAATTCTTGACTGCATTCTCTCCTCTCTCCCTTCATTCATCTACTTCTCCTTGGCTCCACTCCCCCTCTTACAAGTACCCATTTCCGGATACATACTTTATTATGAATTTGTATTTTTCCCCCTCCTAATACTGAGGTTTGAATTCTGAGTCTGAAGTCCTGCTTAGGTTTTTCTCTCAAGTTTGGCACTATGCCACTTGAGTCACACTTCCTCGTCTGGTGTTTTGCTGGTTAATTGGAGACAAGAATCTCTTGAATTTGTGTGCTTAGGCTGACTTCAAACCACCATCCTCAGACACCTGAGTAGCTAGGATTAGAGGCACGCTCCATTGCAGCCTGACTTCTCTTTGGTTCTTATGTATTGCTTCTTCTATTTCTTTATCTATACTTTAAAATTTTTTATTCATTGTTTCTAATTTTGCATTTCTATGGTGCCCATCTTGTTTATGTGTGCAAGACACACACACACACACACACTTTTCGGCATCATAGGAGATCAACAACAACTGTAGATCTGATCAGTCTTACCACTTTGTTGAAAAATGCTTATGAATTCTCTTTGGGATATCTGAATTGTCAACACCCCTGCTGTTTCCATTTGAGCTATTATTAAGTAAAATAAAGGTTACTGGAAGTGAACAATGTGATATTGCTACAGCTTATCTGGTATCTGTGGGATGGTTACTAAGTGATTATCAGGTGGGGAGTGGATGGATGTGCAAGACAAAGGGATAATTTATATCCTCAGCTGGAAGAAGCTACATAGTGCAAGATGTTATTAAGCTTCCAAGAATAGCACACAATTTAAATTTTATGAAGTAGTTATTTCTGAAATTTTCTACTTAATAATTTTGGACTTCAGTTGACTATTGATAACTGAATTTGGAAAACAACCAAACTGCAGACAAGAGCAAAGTGCTACTGTGTGAATCCAATTCTTGGCAGCAGATTTCCTATAAAATAGGAGTTGAAATGTATATAGATGCATGCGAGCTTTGGGGGGAATAAATGCCTACTGGAGGAGATAATAAAGAATTTAAACTTAATAATTTAAAAAAACAACACTTAGAGATTTCATAAACCTTAAACAGTTGTTTTCTTGACAACTCAAAGATCCACACAACCGTTAGCTATTATTTGTCAAGCTTTATTATGATTTTTTAAATGTTACTAGTCAATATTCTTCTTTTTTCTAATTCTTACATTGAGTTACAGTAACTGACAATTTTTGGAAATAGTTTTCCAATTTCAATTATTCTCATAGGTTTTACTAAATTCTATCTATTTGCTCCTTTTAAGCAACTATGGGTATTTCTGTGGAGATTTAACAATCAAAGATTTGTTGTATAACTTAGTAGAAGCACTAGCTATCTGTGGAGATTTAATAGTCAAAGTTTTGTAGTGTAACTTAGTAGAAGTGTAAACTGTCATAGCATCAAGTGGCAGTTACCATCTTATAACATCTAAGAAAAGTCAAGGCTTTATTCCATAGAGGTTGTGTAATATGTTTTAAATCACCCTAACAGTAGTGGCTTACAGTAAAATAATGTTTTTTTAAAGCTTTCATTTATTATAATATTTGAACTAATATTAGGATTGAACCATCTTCCTTGCAGGATGATGTTTTAGAAGACAATGAAAAGTTCTATGAATCTGATGATGAGCAGGAAGAAAAGACTGACCAAAAGAAGAAGCCCTACACTATGGATCCAGACCACAGGCTGCTAATTAGAAACACAAAGCCTTTGCTGCAGAGCAGGAGTTCAGCAGTATGTGAAAATGTCCTATACAAAATCATGCATTGAAGAAAATTATTTAAAGTAGTACATTCAGTAAACAGAACTGAGTGTACTACTGGAATGATTGTATATACTCCAGACACATGTCATGGGTAGTTTAAAATATATAGAATGTAAGATACAGATTTAGGAAATAATTTCTCTGAAGCAATAGCTGAATGTATTTCAGCCTGCAGTGTTTTGAGACATACAGATTTGATTTTGATGAGATCACTTGATTTGGTAGTTGCTGACCTAATGGACTTGATGTACTCTTTAAAGGTTCTATTAATTGGCTTAATTAATTAATTACTTCTCAATCAATTTGATTTTTATTAAACCATGTGCATTTTTATTAAACCATGTATATTTCTGTTCCACCATCCTGAATGAGAACATTAGATGCAGTGCTCATAATGTTTGTATATAACTGGTAGAATACTTGAGATTATATTATGACAAAAATTAATGAAGGCTGAGGATGTAACTCAGTGGTAAAGTGCTTGCCTGGCACATGTAAAAGGAAAAGGCCTGGGTTTAATCCCTAAAGCAATAGTGAAAGATGCCCCACACCTAGACACTTTAATTGGCAGTAATAATAATTAAAAATTGCTTCTATGCTTGGCACAATGCAAGTAATACCAGCTACTTAGAGATCTAGATAATCATGGTTTGATTCCAGCCCAGGCTGAAAATGTTCATGAGACCCCATCTCAAGCAATAAAAAGCTAGAGTCAAGGTGTGCACTCATCCTCCCAGCTGTGTGGAAAGCATTTTAAATAGGATTATGGTCCAGGCTGGCCCAGGTGTATATGTAAGAACCTACTTGAAAATAACTAAAGCCAAAAGGACTAGGATAGGAGTATAGCCGAAGTAGTGTTTGGATAGCAAGCATAAGGCCTAAGTGCATTCTCCATTATCACCAGCAAAAGAAGAAAAAAATGATTTTTATTTGATTGTAACTCATCTTTTATATTGTAGAAGAATACATTGTGCTCAACAGGAAATTATGAAATAAAGGCTAGGAAAACTAAGACATAAGAAGTAAATTAAATATCACATTTCATCACTTAGAAGTCAGTTTTATATCTTAGTGCATTTTCTTCTATATCTTTTTTATTTGCATGTATTTAGTCACATGTATGTGTCTATATATGTATGAATACATATATAAGTATGTGCATCTAAAAATAACAACACAAAAAGGACTGGCAGAGTGGCTTAAGTAGTAGAGTACCTGCCTACCAAGTGCAAGAACCTGTGTTCAAGCTACAGTACTGGCAAAAAGTTTAAAAGTACGCTTTGCTATCTTGTTGGTGAGTTTGTACTTATTATTTATAATAGAGAAAGCATTCATGTATCATCTGTAAAATACATTAAGCTTAAGCTTCAGCTTTCTTTTCTATCATAAACTAATATTATTAGATAGCTATATGCTTTAAATTTTTTTTATAAATGAGTATCTGTAGATTTGGTCTATTATTGATGAGACTCATAAGATTTATTTTTTTCTTTTTGTGCTGGTACTGGGGCTTAAGCTGGCATTTTTGCTCATGCTGGTGCTCTGCCACTTGAGACATACCAGTTCTGACTTCTTACTGGTTAATTGGAGATAACAATCTTTTTAGATTTGTCTATCTACACTGGCTTTGAACTATGATGCTTTCAGATCTCAGCCTCCTAATTAGTTATGATTGTAGGCACGAGGTGCCCAACATGAGACTTATAAAGATTTTTTAATTCAGAAATTTATTGCAATTATTAAATTATATTTATTGATTATAAATGAATAGATGAGATCTTACAATCTTAAAATTACTAATGTTTGAAAGTTAAAAAATGGTTTTATAAAAACCTACTCAATCCCAAACAACAATAAATTTAGGATGCTGTAAAGTGTGTGTGTGTGTGTGTGTGTGTGTGTGTGTGTGTGTGTTGCCAGTCCTAGGGCTTGAACTCTAGGTCTGGACATTGTCCCTGAGCCTTTTTGTGTTCAAGGCTAGTGCTCTGCCACTTGAGCCACAGTGCCACTTCTAACTTTTTCTGAGTAGTTACTAGAGATAAGAGTTTCACAGACTTTTCCTGCCAGGGCTGACTTTGAACCATGGTTCTTCAGGTTCTTTTTTTCAAGTTTCATAAAATCCTTTTAATCTCAAGCACTTTCATGTCCTGTCTAGTCTTGAGACATACATAAAATTTCTACCATGTATTTGTTAGAACCTCATAGACCAAACAGAAGTAAAATAGAATTAATTTGTGTTCTTATCCAAAGGTAAGGTTGTATAATTTCTATAGTTGTCTCTGCAGTTGTCATGTTGTTACGTTGGATATATTGAGTAATGAGGAGTCTGTGTTTAGTTTTCTGAATCTGAAGTGTAGATCCATGTAAGGGAAACACAGTACTTTCTGGCATGCAAAGCAAACAGTGCTTTTCTAATTTGAGACAAAACCCAATCACTTTTAAACTTTTTGAAAACTAGTCTTAAGGTTATGTGTTTTATACAGTATTAGCATTACAGATGCCACTATTTTTGGTGCCTTGTTTTTTGTTTTTGGTGCCCCCTCTTCCCCTTTCTGTTTTCCAGAGCTGAGGACTGAACTCAGGGCCTTGCATTTACTAGGCAAGTGTTCATCCACTGAGCTAAATCCCCAACCCTAGTTGTGCATTGTTTTTATTATAACATAAAAGTGACCTTTAAAAATTTTATCTACTTGTTCCTGTTAATCCTGATGTATCTGACTTCATTTAGAATGCCATAATTCTGGGGGGGAAAAGAGTCCACACTCAGAGTAGCAGCAGTGCTAGGAGAATCCTGGAATCTGGAATCTTGTATACATTGCCCTATACTACCAGCACACCTCAAACAGTTCATTTCTATGTTTTGGGATTCGTTTCTTAGCACTGGTATAAAAATTGCTATCAGCTAAGTGGATTAAAACTACAAAATTTGTTCTCACATTTCAGAAGGTGGAAGTTTTTTAAATCAAGATATGAATAGGGTTACTTTCTATGGAAGCTCTAAGGGAGAAACTGCTTCTTCCCTAGCCTCTTGGTGGTTGCTGGTAATCCTTGGCATTACCAACAAGTGAAGCTAGTTAGATGCATCACTTCTCTGATGCCTTCACCTTCATATTACCTTTCTTTCTATTACTCATAAGTCCTTCCCCAGCCAGATCAGATCTATGTCCTTACCTTAATAATGTATCCTCTCTGAGGCCAGACAAGAATTTAGGGTTAGGGAAAACCTCTTTACTACAGAGTTACACATTTCATTTTGCCTAATAGGCATTTGTTCACCTTCAAAGGAAGTGATGTGTGAGAATGTGTTTTGCGACTGTGGAGTGCTTGAATGTTCATTGCTCCTGTTTATGTCCATGCTTCACATTCAGGTGGTGATGGCAGTTGCTCAGCTGTACTGGCACATATCACCAAAGTCAGAAGCTGGCATTATTGCGAAATCACTAGTGCGCTTACTTCGTAGCAATAGGTAAGTCATGGTTTTATGTATGTTTTTCTTTTATATTCTTTCAGGAATATTCGAACAAATGTAAACATGTCTTTTATTTTATGTCTACCTCTTGAATATATTTTATTGGTATTTAATATGATGATCATAAGAGCCTTTATAAATTTATCTCAATCTTAATGACAGATATTAAAGACTTTAATCTCAGGTTCAAGGTTAAAATATTTTGTAGAATACTGTGTAAGTCATCACCATGTGCCGTGTGTGTGTGTGTGTGTGTGTGTGTCAGTCCTGGGCTTGAACTCAGGGACTGGGTACTGTTTCTGAGTTTCTTTTGTTCAAGGCTAGCACTCTAGCACTTGAGCCATAGCACTACTTCTGGCTTTTTCTATATATGTGGTGCTGAGGAATCGAACCCAGGGCTTTATTGCATGCTAGGCAAACACTCTACCACTAAGCCACATTCCTAGCCCTGTGCTTGGATTTTTTTATAGTCTAGAAACTAAGTTATATAGTTTATAGCAGAATTACTATTATTTACAGAGTTGGAATATTTAATTTTTATAGTGTGGGCTAATTTTAAAATAATTTTAAAAGAGACCTGTATTTTATTTGTTACTCATTTAACATAACTATAGAATGTAAAATTCTTTAGTTTCCTATAGTTAACTATAGTTTGTATATTAAGATAGGTAGATGGATGGATGGATGGATGGATGGATAGATGGGCAGATAGAGCTTGTCTTCTCTTTTAAAATTTTATCTCCTTATAATTCAGCAGTTCAGGTCAACAATTTAAAAACACTTATGTTAAGTCCTCATGTATATAATATGGTTTGAATTCAGTGCCTCAGGCTTGCTAGGCAGGCACTATACCACTTTGAGCCATAGCTCCATCCCTAATTTCAAACCTAACATCAGATTTTTTTGTTGTGCTGCCTGTCTAAGCATATTGTAACACTTAGAACTTCTTAATAATAATAAGGAAAAAAATTAATACCTTTGAGCCAGATGCTGATAACTCATGCTTGTAATCATAACTACTTAGGAGGCTAAGATCTGAGCATTGCTGTTCAAAGAAGGTGCAGGAAAGTCTGTGAGACTCTTTTATCTCCAATTAACCATCCAAAGGCCAGAGATGAAGCTGTGGCTCAAGTGGTAGAATGCTAGCTTTTAAGCAAAAAAATCTGAGACAAAGCTCAAGCCCTGCATTCAAGTTCTAGTATTAGTTGTGTGCACACATGCACACATGCACATAGACACACACGGTATACCTTTGTTTCATTTATTTAGTTGACCTTGAGTATTTTATAATATGTACTTCATTTGAGTTAACTTTTTGAATGCATACCTTTACAAATCTGGCTAGCAAAAAGGTATGTTTTGTCTTTAACTACAACTTAATCCTCAACTTTACCTTTTGACTGGCTTTGCCATCCTTACTAAGCAAGTGAGCTTAGTATACTTAGAACCCTTCCTGTGTGTTCCTCTTCTCCCTCTCTATACCTAGCCATTCCTTTCTTTTGCCAGGTTAATAATTTTTTAAAAGGCTGGTTCAAAGAATAATGTAAAGTTGTAAAATGAATTTTTCACATGCAGTCTTATATCAGGTTTAGTTCATTTCTAGATATTTGAATTTGAAAAGAACATGACTGAGTTTTCAACCTAGCTTTTATTCTGAGACATGATTGAGTGGCATTTAAATTTTAAAATTGGAATTTATGTTGATTGTGTCATCAAGTTTAGTTCATTAATCCTAAGCATATCTTTCTTGTATGTGTTTAAAGAACCTACAACATTGGCTTTGTATTCTTTGACTATGGTACTATAAAATTGATTTTAACTCTTTCTAATGACAGAAATTTTTTTTTTTTTTTTTTTTTTGTCATTTGTGGGGCTTGAACTCAGGGCCTGGGCACTGTCCCTGGGCTTTTGCGCTCAAAGCTAAGGCTCTACCACTTTGAGCCACAGTACCACTTCTAGATTTCTGGTGGATAATTGGAGGTAACAGTCTCATACTTTTCTACTTTGAACCATGATCCTCAGATCTCAGTCTCCTGATTGGCTAGGATTACAGGCGTGATCTACCAGTGCCTGGCTAGAAAATCTATTTTTAAAAGAAGGCATAAGTACCCAAGAGTCAGTAAAACCTTTGAATACTATAAGAGTTTTCTTTACTATGAAACTTACTGCTTATTCCATTTTTGTTATTGTTCTATTTATTCAAAGATGCTTCATTGGAAAATATACCCAGTGAAAATTATCTTTTAATTCTAGGGAAGTGCAATATATTGTTCTACAAAATATAGCAACAATGTCAATTCAAAGAAAGGTATGTACATTGTAAATACATAATTAAAGAAGCAAATGACCACATTAGTATTATAAATGTATTTACATATTCTTATTATCCTAGGGTATGTTTGAGCCTTATCTGAAGAGTTTCTATGTTAGGTCAACTGATCCAACTATGATCAAGACACTAAAGGTATGGTATGTTTTCATTTCCCTCATACTCTTTTTAGTACTTGTATTCTCTGAAGAGATTGCTGTAGCTTGTGGGTGGCATCTGCACAGTTGGACCTTGCTTTCTGTACACATTTAAGGATATGCCTTCTTTTTTTTTTTTAGGATATGCTTTCAAATCTGTATTATTATGTGTTCATTTCTGTATTATATCCAGATGATAGAAAGTTAAGACATGCTAAATACACCTTGAATAACTTGCAGCCATACTAAAGAAAACAAGTGTGTAAATAGATGAATCTTAATCCTGTGTGCTTAAATGATAATAGAGATTTTAGTGCAGTGATAAATACAAAGTTAGGCTAGCTGTCTGGGAAATTGGGGAAATGATATTTTAGTGGATCTTAGAATATCTTTTTGTGATTTTTTGTTTGTTTGTTTATTTACTTGGTTGTGGCTAGTAGGGGGATTTGGGAGTTATAAAGGATTACAGTGAGATAAAAGCAGGAGCTTTTTTGTTGTTTGTTTTTTTTTCTCCAGTGCAGGTAGAACATGGTCTTATAGTAATCCACAATGGCCTTTCTTGGATTTGTGATTTTCCTGCCTTCTGAATTTTCAGATTATAGGCCGGTGCTACCATTTTGAAAGCAGTTTTGCTAACACAATGTATTATGAGAGAGTATTATTAGAGAATGATAACTGGTATAGAGTGCAGTTAGGAATGTAAAGCCAAAATGATGAAAACAGTGTGACATTTAGACAGAAAAGTAAAATAGAATGAAATCCTAGAAACTCAGCTTTTAATGTGAGCATACTCTATATATAGTGTACTATATGAGACATAAATTGATGAGAAAAAAATAGTATTCACTAAATACTGAAACAAAATGTTATTCACATAAAAACTAGGTTTATAAGAAAATTTAAGACACAAATTGGAGGTATTTTTATTTTAAAAGAATCTGGTTTTGTAATCATGAAAACTTTCAAGTTCGTGAAAATCAAAAGATGGATTGAAGAACTTTTTCACATGGAAGGAAATGCCTAAATACTATATATGATATTGAGTTAGTCCTTTTATTATGCATTATTGAGACAGGTACTGTAAGACCTGTCCTTATAAGAAACACACATAGAAGTATTTGGGGCATAATATATCACTAGATGGGCAACTCTAGTCCCAAGTGGGTTAGAGAAATGGAAATTTGCTGTACTATATCTGAAACTTTTTTTATGTTTAGATGTTTTAAAAATATTGTTCAAAAGGTTGACATATTTTTATCAAAATGAAAATTCAAACTGTAATCTGAGAGAAAATATTCCTAGTATGTACATCTAAATAAATGACTTATATACAATACTATGTAAAATCTTTGTGCAATCTATGCCTTTTAGATGTAACATTTAGATCATTTAAGGTATTTCTTTATATGAATATATTTATGTCTACAACATTATTTTTCTGTTTGTGCTATCCTGTCCCCCATTGGTGCCAACATTTAGATTAGTCAAACATTTTTATGTGTAAAAACAAATAGGTTTAGCATATTTGTTGGAGATTAATACCTACAAATGCAGAGAGAGAATTAAAATGTCTGTTTGGGAAGGTGGGATGTAGAAGAACAAATCAAGAGAAGTTAATTGGTATCTGAAAAACAGAAGTATTACATGGAAGGCAAATTGTTTTCCAACTTTATTAATAAAAATTAAAAGTCATACTAATTTAAATGGTTTAGGTTAATTAGATATAAATTATAAAGTTGGGACAAACAATTAGTGAAGATGTAGGGTTCTCTTTTTCCTAATTATTTTCTAACAACTGTGTAATTATCTAGCCTCTATTTGTAGACACAAGGAGACAGACTAAATTCACCTGAAGCATATATACTTTACCACATTTGTGACAGAGGGATAAAAAAGACAAATTAACTTTTAATTAAATGCCTAGCCTTTATTAAATTCATCTTTTTATTTTTGTTTTAAAATGTTTGTTTTCTCTTATTTCTACTATAGCTTGAAATTTTAACAAACTTGGCAAATGAAGCCAACATATCTACTCTTCTTCGAGAATTTCAGGTTTGTATAGGCCGGTAACTAAAGCTTGTACTATATATCAACTTTAAATTAAATACATATCTTCCCTCAATCTTATTATTATTTCTATAATAATTATGTAAATAAAACAGTGATTTGGAATGGGTAGCAAACAAAATTTTATAAAACTAAAATAATAAACTACATATATAATTGAAAAGAGTTGGTATTCTATTTCCTTTTATGTTTTATAAAATTTGAAAGTCTGTTCTGCATCTTAATTGAAAAATTTGTTGTTCAGGACTTGAATTTGAACTCAGGTTCTTTTGCTTGCTCAACTTCCTTGCTTAACTGCTGTCTGCCAGACCTCCAGCCTGGCCTTTTGCTTGTCATTTTGACAGTGAAGTTTTGAAGATTTTTCTGCCATGGCTGACTTCTACTTACATCTTTCAGATTTCAGCCTCTTGATTAGTTAGGCAAGCATGAGACACGGGTGCCTAGCTTCTTTAGTTAATTTTGTTGTGTTTTTACAGTCTATGTAATATGAGATGCTTTCTTGCTGAATTTCACCAAAAAGTAATATTCAGAAATCATTACTCAATAATCATCATAATATCCATGAAACATAGATATTATGCTCTTTATTTATAGAAGGATTAGCTTTGAAGCCTTAGTGGTAAAGCACACTGTAATAGAAAGCATTTTAGCTGTGTGAATTTCAAATTGCTCCAGTCATTTTCTCTTTAAAATTTTTTAGTATCTCTGATACTAAAGGAGTTTTAGTTCAACATGTCATCAGCAATTTTCTAAAAAAAAAAAAAACCAAACACACACACACACACACACACACACACACACACACACACACACTACAAACTAATCCTGGTGGTGTTTTTTTTGTGGGGAGAGAAGGGGGTAATTGCTGGTACTGGGTACTGAACTGCACGTGCTTGCTTGGCCTTTTTACTCACAGATGTTGCTCTACCACTTGAGCCATGTCTCCAGTTCTGTCTTTTCATTGGTTAATTGGTGATAAGAGACTCCAGGATTTTTCTGCCTGGGATAGCTTAGAACCTCAGTTCTCAGATTATAGTCTCTGGAATCAGGATTTCTTTCTCTCTCTCTCTTTTTTTTAACCAGCTCTCAACTTTTGTAAAATTTCCATAGCCATATTAATTGTTTTTAGCTCTATGGATACTGTATTTATCTTTAGCTCAGAGATCTTGTATTTTTCAGCAGTAACAGAATATCATATTATGTTTGTCGTTGTTTGGTCATTTACTAGTTTACTTGGCTTTCGTGCTACATGTGTTACTAGGAAACTCACTGATAAAAATTGGGATTTCTTAGAAGACCCACTCTTTTATATACTAGAAAATATTGTATCAGAGGTTCTTACCCAAGACTCATATACTTATAGGTCATTATTTGTTAATAGCACATTGGTTCTTTTCTTCCTTTCCTCACAATTTTTAGATTTACTGTGTCTTCAGAAGTGACCCTTTTTTCATAGACTGACAGATCCTTCTGGTTTAATGAACTGAAACCTCTAAAGAAAGAGTTCTTGTCTTTTTCAACCTTGCTCTTGTACCAAATACTGTCTTTGGATGACTGCTCCCCACTATCTGTTTTGAACTTTCAAAACCGCTGTGGTGAATGACACTGGTGTTAAAATATGTCTCTTCTATAGAAAAGGCACATTCTTTACATAAAAAGAGAAACACTGAATTAAGTCATCAGCTGTTCCTCTTGTGTTCATGCAAAGTCCTCTTGTGTTATGTATTTTGGAATTTTTATGTAGTGACACAGCTATTTAAAATAGGCTTTTTGCTTCACTTGATAGTGTTAATATGTAAACTAATGAGTATATATATGTTTTTAGACCTATGTGAAAAGCCAGGATAAACAATTTGCAGCAGCCACTATTCAGACTATAGGCAGATGTGCAACCAACATCGCAGAAGTCACAGACACCTGTCTCAATGGCTTGGTCTGTCTATTGTCCAACAGGGATGGTAAGTTCATAGCTCCATTTCATTTTCAAATTCTGGTTTGACTATTCTTATTTTAATTTTATATTGTAATCTTTTCCATTATAATTTAGTTTTTCCTATATATCAGTAGCATAGAATATTTGAAATATATGTCATCCATATATTTATTTTGATTTTGATCAATAATATCTATCTTCTTAGGTCACATTTTAAGTAACTTAAAAACATATTTTTTGTTTCCTGCTTATTTTTATTTTCTGTATGTAACTTTTTGTGATCAGATATTCTTAAATTCACATAAATGTATATCAGAACAAACTAGGTAATTAAACAGTATTTATCTTGCTTCAACTAAGAACATATTTTAACAATAGTTACCAGTACCATATATCTAGCTATCTATCTATATATCTCTATATATCTATCATACATATATAAACCATAAACAAGAGGTAGCAGCCACTTCTAGAAACTGTTTTTCCTCAAGGTTTCCTGTGTGCTAGGCACCTGAAATACTGTAGAAAAGTGTTTTGTGTGGGGTCTGGGAATATGGTCTAATGGTAAAGTGCTCACCTCGTATACATGAAGCCCTGGTTTCTATTCCTCAGCACCACATATATAGAAAAAAGCCGGAAGTGGCGCTGTGGCTCAAGTGGTAGAGTGCTAGCCTTGAGCAAAAAGAAGGCAGGGACAGTGCTCAGGCCCTGAGTCCACGCCCCAGGACTGGCAACAAAAACAAAACGTGTTTTGTGTGTTTTCCTCATCTCCCTGTTGCTATTTGAGTTGTTTTGCTTGACCAGGAATGGTGCTAGTGAGACTGCGGTGGGAGGGAAGCAGCCACCCTCTATTTTCTGTCCCCACTTGTGCTCCTGTATGATCAGGCTGGAGACAACAAAAAGATATGTAATGAGAGCAAAAAATTATCCAATATATAGATTTCTTTCGAATTTCCTTTTCTTCATCTTTCTTGCCTTTCCTCTGCAAAATACGCTCTGTTTTTTGTTACTAGTTTTTGCTTCAGTAAACTCTCCTATTGCAGTCTTGGCAAGAAACAAAAACCCAAGCAAACAGAAATCTCCTCTAAAAAGAGTAGAGAGCAAAAGAGTTGACCCCTCAAAAAAAAAAAACCCCAAAACCCTACTTTACTATTTAATCATCTCCATTGTATGTACCCTTTCATCAAAATTTCTATTCTCTTGCCTTTTAATGACATGTAAGTCATGCATAATATTGATTCACCTGCAGAGGGTGCTAAAAGCAGGCAAATGACTTTATAACACAGGAAACAGGCTAAATAAAAACATGTTAGTGTGCATTTTTTTCTTCTAGAAATTCTCTTAATACTTTTATATTCAAGATTAAGTATAAGTCATCAATTTGGAATGGTTTCATGTTTAAGTCAAACAATTATCTAAGTGTTCTGAGAAACTGGATATGTAATACCTAACAAACTATGTAGTCTAGTTTTCATATTATCTATTCAGTGGTACAATGTCAGCTGTTTCTGTGGCTAGGGCTTGAGACACAGAAATAACTAGGGTCATTTGGAGGAAAAAGCAAAAACAAGTTAACTTTTTGCCTTTAATTTATTTATAAATCTTTTATTCTCATTTTATATTGCTTAAGATTCTTTATAGGCGAAACATAAACTTCTGTATAAAATCATTAAAACTATTTCTAGAATCTTAAGTAGTTATGTCTAGATAATCTTAAATGTCATGTCCACATTACAGCCATGCATGAGCAGCCATGAAATAAAAGACTAAAATTTAATTATCTTTGTACTACATTTTGAAAAATAACTTTTTTTTTGGCCAATCCTGGGGCTTGACATCAGGATCTGAGCACTGCCTCTGGCTTCCTTTTTGCTCAAGGCTAACATTCTACCACTTGAGCCACAGTACCACACCGGCTTTTTCTGATTATGTGGTACTGTCAGCTTTTTCTGATTATGTGGTACTGAGGAATCGAACTCAGGGCTTCATGGATGCAAGGCAAGCACTCTACTGCTAAGCCATATTCCCAGTGCTGAAGAAAACCTTTTTTTACTGAAATAGTTCTTTATTACCTATACCATGGTTAGATTGTTTTTCCCACATGTAGATATTTGTAGAAAACTCTTAACAAGTTGGAATGAAATTTATTCTCAAATAACATTGATTTATTTTTTTGAACATATATTTATAACATTGCACCTATAAACTCAAGATTTTATGGTGGAAAGAACATATGGTATTAACATTTCACATAAATGCCAGCCAGAATTATCAAGGAGATAATTTTGTTTATTTATGACTGGGGATGGGGGAAGGGAAGTTTAATTTAGGACCTGTGCCTTTGGTGTATTGGGCAAATGCTTTACCCTATCCCTTGTTTTTCTGAGACAGAATTTTGCTATGAATTCTAGGATGCCTTGACTGCCCAAGTGCTGGGATTAGAGGCATGTGTCATCACATTCAGCAAGGACATAAATTAAACAAAAAAATTTTTTTTTTGCCCTGTACAAGGTAACTAGAGAAAATAGGTGTCATCCACATATTTATTTTTATTTTGAACAATAACATCCCTTTTGTCTCTCTTTCTAAAAGGTGACACTTTTAAGTAACTTGAAAAACACATTTTTTGTTTCCTGCTTGTGAGTTTTTCTTGATTAAATAAAATACACTCCTTGGGAAGACCATTCCAAAACATTGAAAATTTACTTGCAGGCACAAAGCACCAAAAGTGAGCTAGAATACTGGTCCTACTTTGAGCTTTTCTCTATTTTCTTTTCTGTGTTTTTTTTTTTTTCCTGATGTTAAAGAAAGAACAAATATACTTATGCCCTAGATATTTTTGTTTGTTTGTTTGTTTTGTTGCTGATACTGATGCTTGACTACATAACCTTGGAGCTTTTCTGCTCACCGCTGACAAAGATATTTCAGCTAGACCTCTACTTCCAGCATTTTTGCTGATTAATTAAAGAGTCTAGGGGATTTTCTGCTCAGGTTGGCTTCAAACCATGATTCTCAGATCTCTGTGTCCTGAGCTCAACTATGCTATTTAAAGCAGTAATTTTGTTCCTGCTTTGTCACACATTATTTTCATTATTTTTGTTGACTTTGTCCTAAAAGAACGTTCCTAAGCAGACTTAAAGCTTGCTCTAAACAATATTTTTACTGTTTTTGTTACTGGTTTTGGTGGTGCTGGGGTTTGAATGGAAGGCATTGTGATTATTAGGGAAATGCTCTACTACTTGAGACATTTTTGCTTTAATTTTCAGATTTAATTCTCAGATAGGATTTTGGTACTTTTGTCGAGGACTGACTCCAAGCCATGATCTTTCTACTTGTGCCTCTTGCATAGCTGGGTTTACAGGCTTGTTTCCCCAGGTCTGGCTTGTTTGTTGAGAATGAATCTTGATAACTTTTTGCTTCTAGCTATAATTATAAGTATGAACCACTGAGCCTACCGAACTTTTAATCACTTTAATCTCTCTTTAAGATTAATTTGATAAACAAATTTCCTTAGGGTCTTTAGTAGAAGTAATTCACATTTCACTTGACTTAGTATAATTTAATTGCTGAAAGTAATTTCTTTTAGGTAACTATTAACATAATTTGTTTGAGTAACCTTATTGCCATCCACTGCAAACTAAAAGGATTGGAATGGAAGACTATTTTTAAATTTTATTTTGTTTTTGTAATTCAATAAGTATTTAGTGTGGCCTGGAATAGATTAATAAGATAACTAGTTTTAGAGTTTCTGCCTTTCTGTAGTTCACAGTCTAAAGGAAGCTGCTGATAATAGAAGTTCCCTGTAGTCTTTTCATATACTGCACTTACTCTTTGACAGCCATTGGCTCACATATAGAATCAGACTGCCTGGTTTTAAATGTTAAAGTTCTCTTGAGTAATTTCTCAGTGTACATGTGTTCAACATTTTTCATTTGCAAAATGAGGCTAAATAGTAGGCTTAGCTTTTGTAGTTAGGACCATTAAGTTTTGTTTCCGTCAAGGAAGAAACTAGGAATTGTCCAGACATAGAATCATTTTGTGCTCCTAGTGGAATAACGCCACTGTGCTCAGCTCCTTGAAAACCTGTAGGTATCATAAAGAGTGAATTTACCTGAAGGGAATGAGAAGGGATTGATGGTGAGAAGAGTACTGCTTCCCTTGAAGATACTCAAATCCTAATGCTCATGATTATATTACATAGCAGAAGAGACTTTGCAAATGTGATTAAGTCCTGGAGATAGGGAGATTCTTTTGTTAGGACAGAATAATTGAATTTTATAAGGAAGAAAAGAGAAGATGTCAAAAGCAGGATCAGAATGATTAATTGCTGGTTTTGAACCAAAGAAAGTGGGCAGCCTTTGGCAGTTGGAAAAGGCAAGGTAAGTACATTCATGCTTGTAGTTTTTTACTTAGTCTTATAAGACATGCAGAATGTTTGTTGACTTAAGTTTGGCCTATATTGGGACAAGTCTAGTTATATTGCACATATTTTAAAATAAATAATCTCTTTTCTTTTTCAGAAATAGTTGTTGCTGAAAGTGTGGTTGTTATAAAGAAATTACTGCAAATGCAACCTGCACAGCATGGTGAAATAATTAAACATATGGCTAAACTCTTGGACAGTATCACTGTGAGTATCCATGAAGTATCCATGTTGCGTCCCAATAAGTTTTGCTTAGTCAATTATAGTTTTCTTAAAGTAAATGTTCATCCTGAAGTCTACCTGGATTCAAGTATTGTTCCTAAGATTTCCTACTGTTAAAGAAGGAATTACACATCTAAAAGAGGGAAGGAGAGAATGAAGTTTGTAGTGTTGAATTGGAATTAGAGCATTGTGTGTTCCATGGTTTTTACATGTGAATAACTAGATGTTATCTAAGTGCATACATGTGCACATCTAAATTTGAGTAGATGGAAATAGCACATGTAATTCCAGTTCTGTCCTTTGAAAGGTCCTAGAAACAATATCCCTATTACTAATGACCATACTTAGTGTTCAGGTCTTGTTTTATTATTGAGAAAATAATTTCATGTCACGAAATTTACCTTTTTTAAGTGTATTATTCAGAGAGTTTCAGAATGTTTAGGGTGGCAAAATCATCACCATGATATAACTGTAAATATTCCCATCCTTAAAAAAAGAAACAATACTTAGCCCCATCTCTCTCATTCTCTTTTTACTCTATTCCTTGGAAACCACTAATCGACTTTCTCGGTTTTTGAATTTTCCAATTCTGGGAATTTTATATGAATAGAGGTGGCTTTTTTTATATATGAATAGAATGATATGTGGCTTTTCAGTTTAGGCTTCTTTCAGTTAACATGCTTTTAAGGTTCATGTGTACTACTTGTTTCTTTTCTGATAGATCTTGGTTTTTAAATACCGTATACTACTTAAATGGACTGGAACGTTTTAGAATAATGGTTGGTTTTAGAGGTAGTGTACAAAAGAGCATTGTGAACCTAGAACATTGTTTTAGAACATATAAAGCAAGAAAGCATGCGCAGAATGGTAGAGCCTGCATCAAAGGCCACAAAATCTAGATTACAAGAACAAGGGGCTCCCACTGGCCAATTTTAATAACAAAATAAATGATAGTAAAATGATTTTAACCTGTTGCATAGTATGTAAACTTTTGAGTCCCACTGTAATGGATGGGTGGATAAATGGATGGAAGGATAGCAGAGGAAGGGAAGCTCTGTCTTATAATTCAAAAACATCTAGTAAGGCTAGAGGAATGAAGAAGTTAAAATATCAATATCTGCCAGCCATCAAAATGATAATGGATTCAAGTAAGAATTATTGGCAAATGCTAAACATGAGTTTATATATATTTATATATTCAGAATATATCTCTATAAGGTATTTCTTAGTTTCAGAGACTTAAAATAGTGACTTCCAATGAAGAAATTTGATAGACATTACTTTAACCAGATGAACCTGGTTAATGCTTACCAGTATTAGAATCATGTAGATGATTTGATATACTAAAAATTGAATGACTTGAATATAATCATTGAGAGTTATGAGACAAATCTATATTAGAGCCTAGTGTATTCTGCAGTGTAACAGAATGTACTTTTAAAACAATGTCAGCGTTGTAAATTGCAGTGAAAAATAAACTGAAGGGACATGACAATACAACATATGATTTTAAATTTTTTTTAATTGTCAAAGCAATATACAGAGGGGTTACAGTTATATAAGTAAGGCAGTGAGTACATTTCTTATCAAACTTTTTACCTCCTCCTTCATTTTTCTTCCACCTTCCCTAGTTCCCCTATGATTTGAATTTTTTTTTTTTTTTTTTTTTGGCCAGTCCTGGGCCTTGGACTCCGGGCCTGAGCACTGTCCCTGGCTTCTTCCCGCTCAAGGCTAGCACTCTGCCACTTGAGCCACAGCGCCGCTTCTGGCCGTTTTCTGTATATGTGGTGCTGGGGAATCGAACCTAGGGCCTCGTGTATCCAAGGCAGGCACTCATGCCACTAGGCTATATCCCCAGCCCTGAATTTTTTTTAATAAAGGGTCATACACAACACACACACAGGGATAGTTGTCAGAATCTCAAAATATGTAAATTAAACAATATTGGTTCAACATTTAATTCCCTGTTTCTAGACTTGTCTACTGTGGCTGTATAAGAGCATTTCTTTTCTTCTTTTTTCCTGCACTGATTGCCATGTTTGGGGCATAAGGGAATGCCTACAACTTTTATCATTTGAGAAAACATAATGTAGGTAAATACCCTAATAGGTAGCTAGTGTAAATGCAGGAAAATGGCCTCATGTGAGAATCTGAGTGTTGTGTTACACTGGTGCATGTAGTGTCGTGGGACATTAGCTGGATCATGATAATGCTACCTGTTAGTTATATCCTATTTCATACTCTTCTTTAAAACTAAAGTTTTTTGACGGTACATGGAAATTTTTATTTCCTTATCTCATTCATCTAACCATTCAGTTTGATTTTTGACCTACCTACATTCAACTCTTTCCTTTAAAGTTGCTATTTCCTACTTATTAAATCCAATGGATAATTTTCTGATCCTATCTTTCTTGTTCTTGTTTTGTCCCTGTCTTATCAATCATCAGATTTCAGAAGAATATTGAGACATTATTTAACTACTTCCTACATAAATGATATAGCTCCTAGTAAGACTCACTTCTCTAACAACTAATGACTGAACACAGAGAATTCTAAATGGGAAAGACAGATTACAGCTACATTTGCAAACAAGTTTATGTATCAATTTCCACACATGATTATATTTCAACAATAAGCAGCCTTACAAAAGTGCGAAATTACAACTCTTTTTTTTTTTTTTGGCCTGTCCTGGGCCTTGGACTCGGCCTGAGCACTGTCCCTGGCTTCTCTTTGCTCAAGGCTAGCACTCTGCCACTTGAGCCACAGCGCTACTTCTGGCCATTTCCTATATATGTGGTGCTGGGGAATTGAGCCCAGGGCTTCATGTATACAAGTCAAGCACTCTTGCCACTAGGCCATATTCCCAGCCAAACTTACACCTCTTGATAAGTATTGTAAGGCAAATTTAATAACTAAATTAAAAATGTGAAATAATTTTAGGAACACAGAACAGGAAGTGATGGAGATTAGAAGAATATTAAAAGACTCATATGAGAAGAAGAGAGTGGAGGGGATAAAATTAGAATAGTCAGATGAAAGTAGATTGTCTGCTATGAAAACTAGGTTTTGATAGAGGAAAATGTTAATCACTTTTTTCATTTATTTAAACCAGTAATAGTGGAGAAGTATGTGATTATAAGAAAATAGGAATGTGGAGTGCTATACCCCTAAATTTTGGGGGTAAAGTTTAATTAAAATTTATGTTAGTAAACTTGTTCTGGTCCTGTTAAAAGAGAAGAGACAATTATAACTATTAAGACTTTAGTTATAGCAGCTTGTAAGTAAAATTTGTGGCAGTATTTGAGGGCTATGCCAGATAGACTTTACAATTTCTGGAAGAAAAATTTGTCCTATTTGAAAATATTCTTACTTTAAGTTAAAGTATAACCACTTATGTGGTTAACTCAATCCACTACTTTCTTATATCGCATATATATATATATATATATATATATATCTACATGATTCTCATACTGGTAAGCATTAACCAGGTTCATCGGTTAAAGTAATGTCTATCAAATTTCTTCATTGAAAGTCACTATTTTAAGTCTCTGAAACTAAGAAATACCTTATAGAGATATATTCTGAATATATAAATATACATATATATATCGAACGGTGTGTGTATTGTGTATGTGTTTGTGTAAAAATAGCAATGTGATGGGAATCAGAGATAAATGAGAAAAAGAAAAGCATATATATATATTTCCTACTATGAATATGAATGGATTGAGTTCTTTCATTAAAAGATCTATTTTAAAATTGGAATGAAAACAAAAGCTAACTACAGGCCATTTATAATCAAAATACCTTAATCAAGGAAAGGTTGAAAATAAGAAGGCAAAGAGAAATATTAAGTAAATTTGAAAAAGAAAGTGGAAGAATTAATTAAATGCATTTAAGTAGATAAAAAGTAACATTATAAGTGATATATTGCCAGTTTCCAAAGAAACTAAGAAGTCCAAACCTGTTTGCAAAAAAAAAAAAAAGGGCAATTGAATAAATATGTAGAGGAAAAAAACCTATTCAGAATGTAAGGTGAAATTGATTAAATATAGTTATTGTGGAAGACTTTGATATGCTGTTCTAATATTAGGTATTCATAGAAGATACAAGGAAGCATACAGAGAAAGTAATGGAAAAAAAACTTGATTTAGTAAATGCAGCTAAAACCTTCTCTGCTTAATAGGTAAGAGCCACTTTTAGAAGCATATCCATTAAATGCTTTCAAAAAATCAAATAGAAAATATTTTATTCTAAATTATGTACTACATGAATAAAGTTATAAAGTTATTTTTAAAGTAAAGAGATCAAAATACAGCACGTATTGTTTACCCTTAACAAATCAGAGGGAATGATGAACCAACATAAGAACATATAAAAGGAAAGAAACTTGATTTTGTAAGATAGAATTAACAAATACATGTCATACCCAGCCCTTTAGAAAGATAATAAAATATAATAACCTTCCTGATAATAAGACAGAGGGGAAGCAAAAGCAGACAAATCTGGAATCTAATAATAGGAAAGATTAAAATAAGTACAAGGAAGCTACATGTTATTCTATTACACATATCTAAACTTTCGGAAAATAAAAGGGTGATGATGAGTTGTTGCTAATCATGATTCAGATATAGGAAGCTGAGGTGCCTGAAGCAAGAAGCATAACAATATGTTGTGTAGAACTAAGAATGATCAAAAATTAAACGCACAAATTGCTACCAAAAAAAAAAAATGGGGCTCAAATGTGGCTTAGCGGTAGAGTGCTTGCCTAGCTTGTACGAGTGCTTGTCTAGCATGCATGAAACCCTGGGTTCAAGTCCTCAGCACTACAGAAACAGAAAAGGCCAGAAGTGGTGTTGTGGCTCAAGAGGTAGAGTGCTAAAGAAGTCAGGGACAGTGCTTAGGCCCTGTGTCCAAGCCCCAGCACTGGCAACAACAGCAAAGAAAAGATAGTGAGGATGTAACAGGAAAGAATGGTAATTAAATCCATAGAATTTTGCTATCCTAGTCACAAGAGCTGATCACATAAGAACAATATTTTCATTTCAAAAAACAGGGCTTTATTAATCTGACCAAGCACATGAACACTGTTAACTATGAGCAAGTGACTTCTAAATTTGTGAGATATGTAACAGGAGCCTTCATGAGATCTTTGTGAATCTCTTTGCTGTTTAATCTTTAGACCCAGAGGTAATGTCTTAAACTGCAGAAGTTTCAGGAAAATCCAATATGGTCATTGTAAAAAAAAAAAATCCATTATAGAAGGGATGCATAGGTATAGAAAGAGATGAGGTATGGTTGTGAAAAACAGGCAAGATAAAAAAAAAAATTAAGATAACAACAAAAAAAAAAAAAACAGGCAAGAGGGTAGCCTGAAAAATCTGGCTGCTGAGGAGACCAGGAGCCACTGAGTAGTGTGGTAGAATAGGACACCAAAACCATCCTTGTGTTGAGTAAGTAAGCCCATTGAGATAATATTATTTGCACCCATGACATAAATCGTCGATGTGGAGCCAGGTCTTCTTGACCTGCTGGTTGGCTTTCCAGTTTACATGGTCGCGTGGTCTCTGGCCAGTGGTCTGGTGTAAATTCTAGATTGACTTTCTGGGGTAGTCCTAGCTCTACCACTGATAAGCTGAGGTGTGATCAGGTGTCCTAACCTCTTTGTTAATCTAGTGTCCTTATATATCACACAGGGTTGAGGGAAGAACCACGTTAGAGCTTTTGTGATGTTTGAGAAATTTGACATGATTCTTAAAAAAAAACAAAAAACTGCCTGGCAAATTAGACATGGTCAATTGATGTTATCTATGTAATATTTTAGATCATACAACATAGATTTTCATCATATTCAAGACTTTATTTACCTGCAGTAGTTAACTTATATATTGTGTTTGTGACTATGTAATCTTTTGGTGTGTCCTTCATTAGTAGTAAATACTGCTTTTTGTAATAGTTTTTTGAGAATAAAAGTCATACATTCCAAGGATTGCTTAGCAGATTTCACATAATGTTTAATGAGACAGGTGGAGATTTCATATTATAAAAGAAAAATTGGAAGATGTTATTGTATAAGTCTACTGAGTAATACTAAAGTGGCACTTTACTCCTGGCCCAGGTGCTTCAGTGAACACCTGCCGTTTTACACATTCCCTCTCCATGCCCTGCCATCCTAATACAAATGAGGCTTCATTTTTAATGCATACTGAGTCCAGACACACATGGGATCTTAGATCTGGTTTGCTGTTGGTTTGCAATTTGTTTACTGATTTTGCCTTTGACAAATTTAAATAAATAAAATTGATGTTTGTGGAATGTTTACTTCAGACTTGCACCAGGTAGGGGGCTGTTGTTGAAACACAATAGCTTTTAAATTGAGCTTCTTACAGAATATGTAAAATCATTCTCAATGCCTTTCTATAACGGCTGTGGTGGGCTACGCATTATTATTTGTTTTTGCAGGCAAGTTAATGGGTTAAAATGGCAGTGGAAACTGCCTTCTAGTAGGTTTGAAAAGTGCACTTAACCACTTGCTCCAGGCATTTAGAATAAAGAATCAGGCAAAGTCATTTATAATCCAGTTTGTCTCTGAGAATATTGAAAAGAAGAGGTTCATAATAAAAGTATTATGTGTATGACTGTGTGTATGTGTATGCGTGCCCACACACACGTGTCTGCATGTATATTATTAGTCTGGTTCTGAGTTCACTGTTTCTATTTATTCTGTACTTGAAAAAAAAAACACAGAAAATACGAGAGACTTAATTTTATTATTTGCAATGTTTTCACTTCGAATCTTTTAAAGTACCAATCATATCTTCACAGTATCAGTGGTATACACATGAGAATTCTGTTAATTGAGAGAGGGAGAACAGGAATCAGAAAAAATCTTAGAATTCTAACTCTTGGGGAAAAAGAAGGAAACATTGGTTCTGCTAGTGTCCTAAGGTTTTTAAAAAATAAAATACTGTTACCAAGAATTTGACGCAGCATTTATATTTTTGTTTGTGGAGAATCTTTCTGGTTTTTTAAAATGAATGTTTACTTTGGAATTTATTAACTTAGTTATAGAAAATTCCAAATATTATCCTCCCTACACTACCACCAGTTTAAGATTTTCATTGTGATCACTGATTTACTGCTTTTAATTCTTCCAAGAAGTTGTATTTTAAATGTGTGCAATCAAAATGCTTAGAGTATTCAAGTATTGTTATCTTGATCTTAATATATTCAAACATGTGAACAAAAAATTTAAAAACCTATTTCACTTTGGTATTAGCTATTTTGCAAATGAGACCAGAAAGTGTGTTACCAGAAGAAAATTACTTAAATGGGATAATAGATTGTTTTATGAAGTAGAATTTTAATTTTTATACTGGTAATATGTAATAAAATTTAAGAAAAATAAATCTAGCATAACTGAAATATGAAGTTGCTCATATATTCTTATTTAGAAGTACCTTTCATTGTGGCAGGCAACTCGAATTGCCCCATACTGGAAAATTTAATGTACCACTCAATTACTATTCTTTAGCCCAATTTAAAATAATAGATTGGGAGTAAGGTCTTAATGCAGTGTAACCTTTTGAACATTAGAAATAACCTCTTTTCTCCCAGAAATGAGTAATACAGCAAAGGTATTAGTTTTATCATACTGCACGAATAGATTTGTAATACCACTTAGACCTTCTTTTCCGTTATAAGTAAACTGGGTTTTCCTGTCTGTGTTTGTTTAAAGATGATGCTGTTTTTATTTTGGGAAATATATACTTTTTAAATAGCAAAGAGATTTTGATGACTTTATTCTGATTCTGGTAAGAGATTCAACGTAAGCGGTCAATATTATTGTTATAGGATGGGTATATCAGGACAATTTGAGATAGTAAATATTGTGATAAAAGTATAACCATGGAAAGGTTTGTATTCTCACTTTCTTTTGTAGTCATAGTACGGCTAGCTTTGCAACTGTACAGAAACCATTAAAAGTTTGAGAAATTGTAAAAAAGATTTCATAAAAAGTGTTGTCTTCTGTTGCTATCACTTAATGATAGCCATCAGCTTTTTTATTTATTATACAACAAATTTTCTATGGTAGGTGAAAATGTTCACAGAAACTAATTTACATACCCTCTCAAATTCCTTTTGGAATAGGGAGGATACAAATAAGCAAATAGTAATAAAAGTAATTTGCATAGTCTGAAATGTTGGTCTTAATGGTTCTGATGGAAGGTTTCCAATTTGTAGCAAAGCAATGATTGTTAAGAAAACAAATTATATTGAAATGTACTTTATTTTATAAATATAATGCCAAAGTGCAGTGTTGGACAAATTTATCCTTATTTATTTTGTTGACTGAATAATACACAGGGATTCACAATTTTTAAAGCAGATCTTGATCTATGAGTTTGATATATTTCTAGAGCTGTAGATGCCCATACTAGAAGATAATAGTGGGTTTGTAGTCATAGTCTTTAATGACTCAGTTTCTTTTTCCATATTATCCATGGGTTCTCAGAATGGAGTTTGTAAACCACTTGTCCTAAGAATCATCAGTGATGCTTTTTTTGTTGTTGTTGTTTTTTCCCCCTTCTTTTTGGGTCTTGCTAGTCTCTTTGCTGGCAAATCCTTTCCTTTCATATTTTTACCTGGATGTCTGCATGGTTTTCTGGCAAAGTCTAATTTACTCTAACACCAGTCCTTGGCTCAACTGTGACAATTGTGTTTGTTTTTAAACTAATAAATTGTTCTGAGAAGATTTACCATTTTACACGAAGCTAGTAATACTTTTGGGTTATATTGTGTTCCCTTTGCCTCTGCCTCTGGGTTGTGGGATTATAGGCAGGACACCTCATATCCAAAGCTCCAATATCTTGAAATGTGTTATAGAATGTACTACATAAAGACAAAAATAAATTATTTGAATTACATTAAATTAAGATATAATCAAATGGGTAAATACTCAGAAAAAAGATTTGTCCTTCAAAAAGTGCCTACAAGTTAATAAGAAAAACAAGTAATCACATTTTAATGATTTTCTTTCTCTGTTTGTGTTTTTGTGACAAAATTCCTTCAAATAACCATCTCAGTGGAAATTATTATTTTTGCTCATGTTTTCAGACATTTCAATCCATAGTCCTAGGCTCTATTGGTTCTGGGCCTGTGGTGAGGCGGAACTTTTTCAGCCTGGGGAGCATGTTAGCAGGATTCTGTTTACCTTATGACAGAGGGGAAACAGAGTACCAGGAAACTATTGGGGACCAGGGGAGACCTTCAAAAGCATAACCCCCAGCGACCCACTTCCAGAAGATTCCAGAACTACCCAAAATTGTGCCACTAATTGGGGACCAAGTATTAAGCATATGAGTTTGTAGGAAACATTTCATATTCAAACTATGACCCTTCTAAAGCATTGCCTTTCTCATTATAGTAATAATTTCTGTTAACTAGGTCTTCTTTGTCAGCTGGGAAAAATAGTTTTCCTAAGATTCAGTAAAAAAGAAAAGAAAAGAAAAGGCCCAGTGATGGTGGCTAACATCCCTATCTACTCAGGAGGCTAAGATCTCAGGATCAAGGTTTGAAACAAGTTTGGGCAGACAAATCTGTGAGATTCTTATTTCCAGTTACCCAGCAAAAAGCCAAAAGTGAAGGCATAGCTCAAATGGTATAACATCTGCCTTGAGTAAAAGAGTCAGTAAGAGCATGAGGCTTGAGTTCATGTCCTGTATTAGCACTCAGCAAACAATATATTTATGTTGAAAATGTAAACATCAACTACTGTTGTTGTTGTTGTTGTTGTTATTTCAATCCTGGGGCTTGAACTCCTGGTCCGGGTATTGTCCCTGAGCTTTTTTGCTTCACAATAACACTCTACCAGTTGAGGTACAGAACCACTTCCAGCCTTTTGTAAAAGGCGAAAGATTTAGATGATCTGAAGAGAAACCAGAGTATGCACTTCCAGCCTTTTGGTAGTTAATCAGAGAAGATTCTCATGGACCAGGTGCTGGTTACTCATGCCTGTAAATCCTAGCTACTCAAGAGGCTGAGATCTGAGGATCAGAGTTCGAAGCCAGCCTGGGTAGAAAAGTCCATAAGACCTTTATGTTCAATAAACTACTCAGAAAAAAGCCTGTAGTGGTGCTGTGGCTCAAGTGGTAGAGTAATAATAGCCTTGAGCACAAAGAAGCTCAAGGACCAGGCCCAAGAGTTCAAGCCCTAGGCCCCAAAGGGAGGGAGGGAGGGAGGGTAAGAGGGTGGGTAGGGAAGGAAAAGAAAGGGAGAGAGGGAGGGAGGGAGGGAGGGAAGGAGGGAAAGAAGGGGAAAGGAAACAAGGAAGGAAGGAAGGCAGTGATGTTTTTTTTAATACATGCATTCCTGGGGCTCAACACAAAATTAACCTAGAAAAAAATTTTAGATGACATTGAGGCTTGAGCTCCATTGTTGTAGTAAAACAGGAGTCAGCAAACCTTTTCTATAATTTGTTAGGTAATCAGTATTTTTGGATTAAGGCCCTATTTTCATTGTAACAACTCACTTTTACCATCATAGCACAAATGCAGTGATAGATAATACAAAAGTAATCTGGTCAGCCAGATTTGACCCATTACCTATATTTATTATTTAATAATTTAAGAAAAATCAATGAATATAAGAGCACTTCCTAGATGTACATTTAACAAATTAATAGATGTAAAATTTTGGTAATAGTAAGCCATTTCTTTGTTAATGTTAGAGTATGATTATCCATTTCTAATTATGTAATCCATTTCTAATAGGTTCCTGTGGCTAGAGCAAGTATTCTTTGGCTGATTGGAGAAAACTGTGAACGAGTTCCTAAAATTGCCCCTGATGTTTTGAGAAAGATGGCTAAAAGTTTCACCAGTGAAGATGATCTGGTAAAGCTGCAGATTTTAAATCTGGGAGCAAAGCTATATTTAACGAACTCCAAACAGGTAAGAGGTTAAATTCTTCGACAACCTAGTTAATATATGCTTTCCCTTTTACCGTGATCAAATCCCTGAGGTACATTCATGCATTATCCCGTGCATTTAACAATTACTAGTCCTGGTTTATTTTAGGTGCTACATTAGAAGGTATTAATGCAAAAAGATGAGTTACTAGTCTAATAAGGGGAAAAATACTTTAAAAAAATGAAATGCATTGAGATTTAATGGAATTCCAGAAGTCTAGAGGGCTGAAACTAAAAAAGACATATCAGAGAACGTTTCATAAGGGATAAAATACTTAACTAAAGACTCATAAGGAATGTGTGCTGTACAGCACAGTGAAAGAAGGAAACAAAGGATCAGAACCATGAAACAGCTTGAAAGATTTTAGGAAACTTACAGATGAGTCCAGAAAGCTAAATGCCATCTGTGTTTGTTTCAGCCCCATATTATTATGTTAACACCTAGCCATCTAGTTATAATTCTGGTATTAGGAAGTGGGCCATTTGACATTTATGTTGAGAGTGAACCCCTCTGAACGGACTTAGTACCATTGTAAGCGAGACCCCTGAGTGCTAGCTTGCCCCTTCTAATATCTTAAGACACAATCAGAAGGCACCATTTATAATCTAGAACACTGGCTTTCACCAGACAGCCAATCTACAAGTGTTTGATCTTGGATTTCCCAGCCTTTATAACTATGAGGTAGAAATTCCTTTTTTAAAAAAAATTATTTATTTTTTTATTAATTGAACATAAATTTTTTACAAGGTGTTGTGCAAAGAGGGTGCAGTTACATAGTAGGGCAGTGTGTACATTTCTTGTGATATCTTACGACCTGTTTTTCCATCCCTTGTCTAGGTCAGGTAGACACATATGCAATATATATCAAGAACATATACAGTGTTCACAGACTTGGTCTCTACTGTCTCTCCATCTCCCTTTGTTAACAGTCATGTATCAGGGAGATCATGCCCCTTTGTTTTCTGTGTTCTAGGCTTGTCTCACTCAACATTATTTGTTCGAGTTCTGACCATTTCCCTGCGAATAACAATATTTCACCATTCCTAATCGCTATGTAGTATTCCATTGTGTATAAATACCATATTTTTTGGATCCATTCGTCTGTGGAGAGGCATCTGGGTTGTTTCCATATTTTGGCTATTGTGAATTGTGCCGCGATAAACATGGAAGTACAAATGTCTTTTTGATATCTTAGGTTTTGCTGTTTAGGATAGATGCCTAGGAGTGGTATGGCTGGGTCATAGGGTAGGTCTATATTGAGCTTTTTGAGAAACCTCCATACTGTTCTCCAAAGTGGTTGTACTAATTTGCACTCCCACCAACAATGGAGAAGGGTTCCTCTTTCCCCACAGCCCCTCCAGCATTTGTTGTTTCCTGAGTTCAGAGTATAGGCCATTCTAACTGGGGTGAGGTGGTATCTCAGGGTTGTTTTTATTTGCATTTCCTTTACTAGCAGGGATGTTGAGCATAGAAATTCCTTTTGATAGGTTTCCTAGTATAGTGTTTTGTTATTGGTGTTTAAATGGGTTAAACCAGTGGAGGACTTAGAGTGGTTTATATAGAACTTTGTCTTGTAGGTGGAAGGGAAACTTTAAAACATCTATAGTGAGATAATCTTCAGTTTAAAACATTTATATAAATCTATTAAGTAACTAGTGGTAAGAAGTGTCATTTTCTTCTGTATGTGTTAAAGAGGAACTTTTTCATTCTTTTTCCAGCATTTCAGTTGTTGTTTTTCATGGATAGAAGACTTAATTTGTAAGATTGGAAGATACTGAAATATGTTTCCCTGATTTAGATTTTATCTTTTACATGTTGTCATATTTTTAAAAAAGATTAATCATTTTAGTTCTTTTCTTTCAAAGAATTAGTTAATTAATTAGCTCTCTAATTATAGATGGGATGACAGAGTGCATACCACCATGCACAGATATTGATTGATGGGGGCGGGAGAGGCTTACAAACTTTGTCTAGGCTATCCTCAAACCATGTTTTTATTGATCTCTGCCTCCCAAATAACTAGACTTATAGGCATATTTCTTTGTACTTTGAACTTAAAAACTGAGCAAAAGAAAGGATATCAGTGTTTACTGTTGAGTTTAATGCTTATTAATTAACTAAAACATTAGCCTAGAACTCTCTCTGTTCACTAAATCTCTGTGGTTTGATAAAAGTCAATATAAACTTAGAATATTATGATATTATGTTTAGTTTGGCTAAATAAAGTGCACATCTAACTTATGGTTTCCTGTGAAATAATACCAAAATAATGTGTTAATCTATACTGCATAAAACTAAAGGTCCTGTCCTTGATCCTTTTCTTTGTTGATACCCTTTTTTGGTGGAAGGCAGTACTGGGTTTGAATTGAGGGCCCTGTACTTGCTAGGCAAGTGCTTTTTTACTTGAGTCACACCAATAAAGGAATGTAATGGTCTTTGTTTAGAAATTGTAGGGTGAGTTCAATTTTTTTTTCTCCTTTGTTGGTCGTGGGATTTGAACTCTGGGCCTGGGCACTGTCCCTGAGCTCTTCAGCTCACAACTAGTGTTCCACCACTTTGAGCCACAGCATCAATTCCAGTTTTCTGGTGGTTAATTGGAGATAAGAATCTCTTGGACTTTATTACCTAGGCTGGCTTTGAACCGTGATCCTCAGATCTCAGTCTCCTGAGTAGCTAGGATTACAATTGCAAGCCACCAGCACCAGGCCTAATATTCTTTTATCTACTAACTCTGAAGACAAAATAGTTTTCACTCTGATTTAAAATTTTTTAAATTTTGTTTTAAAGGTGATGTACAGGGGATTGCAGTTACATAAGTCCTTTAATGAGTACATTCTTCTTTAACAGTATCACCTCTTCCCTCATTTTTCTGTTTTCCCCCGCTGACCTTTCTCTCCCACAAGTTGTATAGTTCATTTACAACTTAGTGTCTAGAGTCACTGCTGAATTAGTTCACCCTTTGTCCCACCATTTCTGTGCTTCCTCTTATCCTCTCCAAATCAGATACAACACAAAAGGTATAGAAATAAAAAACAGCAAAAACACAGTGGTAAAAACAGGAAAAGAACCACAAAAAGTAGAATAAAAAAACTCTTGTTTTCATTTCTTGGAGTTCATTTCAATAAGCATTTTATATGATCATATGAACATAGCTATTGAGCCTTTGTGATCCTCTTCTAAGAATATCCTCTTTTGGTATGACCGTGTGAATGTTGAGAGTCCTGTTTAACTTACCATTTCCAAGTATAATTTTTTGTTTTTTTCCTAGCCATCGTATTTACTTGTAGATTTATATGAACATTCTAATTACTACCAATGAGGGAAACCATGCAACCTATGTTAGTTTGGGTCTGGCTTGCTTCACTTCCATTGTATAAATGTACCACAATTTCATGATCCATTAGTCTACTGAGGGGCATTTGGACTAATTCCATATCTTGGCTATGGTAAACAGTGCTGCAGTAAACATGGTTATGCTGATAGCTTTAATGTGGCCTGGGTTGTGGTTGATTGGATAAATGCCTAAGGAGTGAAACTGTTGAGTTATAGGGATGCTCTGGTTAATCTTTTGAGGAACCTCCATACTGCTTTCCAGAGTGGTTGAACAAGTTTGCATTCCCACCAACAGTGCAGTAGCGTTCCCTTTTGGTCACGTCCCCAGCAGCATCTGTTATTGTTAGTTTTGGTAATGAACATTCTATCTGGTGTGAGGTGGAATCACAGTATTGTTTTGATTTGCGTTTTTTTCATGGCCAGAGATGTTCAACATCTCTTATGTGTCTATTGGCCATTCTTACTTCTATTCTTTAGCCCATTTACTAACTGGGTTGCTATGTCTTTGAGGATTTGCTTTTGAAGGGTTAAATTTTTTGAGCTCTAAGTATATTTTAGATATGAAACCCCTGTCTGATGCATAGCTAGTAAAGATCTTCCATTCTGTGGGCTATTTATCTTGTTAATAACTCTTTTGTCATGCAGAAACTCTGGTTTGATACATCCCACTTATCCAGTCTTTCTTTGATTTGATGTGATTGTGTATTTTAGGAAGTCTTGACTCATGCCAAGGAGCCCTGGTGTTTTCTCTATCCCTTCCTGAAATATTTTTATAATATTTGATTTACATTGAGATCTTTGATCCATTTGCAATTGATTCTAGTATAGGATGATACATAAGGATCTAGCTTCAGTTTTCTGCATGTGGATAGCATTTCTTCCAGCACCATTTCTTGAAGAGGCCATCTTCCATTCTGTGTTTTTGGCTCCTTTATAAAATATTATTTTATGGTTATAGGTCTATGGGTTAATTTCTGGGTCTTCCATTGGTCCTCAGGCCTACTGTTTATATTACTACAGCTTTGTAATAGAGTTTGTGTTAGTAATGATATTCCTCTAGCACTGTTCTTCCTGCTAAGGATTGTTTTGGTTTGGGGGGTCTTCTGCTATTCCATATGAATTTTTGGATTGCTTCTAGTATATCAGTAAAGAATGTTGCTGGGATTTTCCTGGGTATTACATTGAATTCTTAGATAGCTTTGGGCAGTATTGCTATTTTCATGTCAGTCCTTCCAGTGCAGGAACATGGAAGATTTTTCCATTTCCTTAAATCTGCTTTAATTTTTTTTTCAGATTTTTTAAAGTTTTTATCATAAAAGGCCTTCACATCTTTGGTTAATTCCTAAGTATTTTGTATTGTATTTCTATATTGTATTTTTTGAGGCTATTACAAATGAAGTTACTTGCCTGATTTCAGTCTCATTCTTCTCATTGTTAGTGTACAGAAAAGCTACTGGGTTTTGTGGGTTAATTTTATAGCCTGATCCTTTGCCAAAGTTTTGGGTCACCTCAAGTAACTTGGGAGAGGAATGTATGGGACTCTTTAAATATAGGATTATGTCATGTTTAAAGAGGGAGAGTTTTACTTCTTTCTTCCCTATTTGGATCGTCTTTTTGTTTTTCTCTTTCCTTATTGTTCTTGCTAGGAATCCTAGTACTATATTGAAGAGAGAGTGGACATTCTTGTCTCGATCCTGATTTTAGAGGAAATGGTTTTAACTTTTACTATTATGTATAATGTTGGCGGTTGGTTTATTATATTGAAGAATGTTCCATGGATTCCTAGCTTCTCCAGAGCTTTTATCATAAAGGAGTAATGAATCTTGTCGAATGCTTTTTCTGCACTTATTGAGATAATTGTGGTTCATGTCCTTGCTCCTGTTGATGTGTTGAATTACATTGACTTTTGTATATTGAACCAGCTTTGCAACCGTATAAACCGAATAAAACTTGTTTGATCATAGTGTATGATTTTTTTTTTCTAATTGTTGAATTTGTTGAATTGTTAAATTGTTGAATTTGGTTGGCCAGAATTTATTGAGAAGTTTTGCATCAATGTTCATCAAAGAGATGGGTCTATAGTTGACTTTCTTTGATGAGTCTCTATTTGGTTTTGGTCTGAGGGTTATACTGGCTTCATAGAATGAGATTGGTAGTAATCTTTCCCTTTCAATTTCGTTCAAGAGTTTGAGGAATATTGGGGTGAGTTCTCCTTTGAAGACCTCATACAATTCGGCTGTGAATCCATCTGTTACTGGGCTTTGCTAGGATGGGACATCCTTTACTGCCATGTCTATTTCATTACCCCAATGGGTCTGTTTAGTTGATTTAAATCTTCTTGGTTTAGTTTAGGCATATTAATACGCCATAGGATTTCTTCCATTTTTTCTAGATTCTACAATTTGTTAGCATAAATGTTTGCAAAACATTCCCTTAGAAAATTCTGAATATTGCTTGTTTCTATCATGATGTTCCCATTTTTGTTCTAATTTTATTTATGTGGGAGTGTTCTCTTTTTTTGGTCAGGTTTGCTAAGGCTTTGTCAATTTTGTTAATTTTTTCAAAGAACCAACTCTTTGTTTTGTTTATTCTTTCTATGATTTTTTTTGGTCTCCAATTCATTTGTTTCTGATTTAATTTTAATTTTTTGTTTTCATCTACTGAGTTATGGTTCAGCATGTTCCTCTTTTTCAAGGAGCTTATGGTACATCATTAAATTGTTGATCTGAGATTTCTCCAGTTTGATGTAAGCTCTCAGAACTATAAAATTTCCTCTGAGTACTGCCTTTGCTGTGTCCCACAGGAGCTGGTATTATTGTTAAACTCCATGACTGCTTGAATCATATATATATGTATATATGTATATATATTTAATTTTTAAATAAGACTTAGCATATTATATATATATTATATTTATATGCTTAAAGAACAATTAACTGACAATCTTCACTATTTTAAAATATTTTTACCTGGTACAAATAAAGAGTTTAAAAATAAGGCAACAGTTTGTTTTCAGATGCTCAACTAAGTTCCTATTAGATTGGCTTTCTTAGAGATAGCCATTGTATACTCTGAATTTTTTAGTGAAATAAAAAATACAAAACAACAACAGAAAAACACAACTGCCTGAAGACTCCAAAGAGTAGAAGAAAGCAAAAGAAAAACATTTCTAGGGTGGGATTAACACTTACAAGAAACAGGTGGCACAGAATAAGTGGTAATAATCTATTGTTGGCACTATACAAAGTGACTCAAACTCCAAACAGAAACCTAAAATCATTTTGGTTTGAGGACATAGAAGATATGATCCAAACAAACTACAGTTATTGCAAAGTTGCAAATTCTAGAAAGATGATCAGAATGAATGAGCTTCAAAATCTGTGAATGACCATACTAAGGCTGATTCCTAAACCACACGTTTAGGGCAGATTCAGAGCAATACTGTAAGAATAAATGAAATTTATCCTCTGAAATTTGACATTGAACTAAGTTTTGCTTTGAATATCAAGTTAATTGATTACTAAAACAAACAGAATTCCAGTATTACAGTTTAACAATGTTCAGGGTCTCCAAAATTTCCATAGGAATTTCTAATTTAAAATTATTCAACTGTGATAGAGTGTTATTGTCTAACTGGCATGGAATTTCACTTTATTAAACTGAAAGTTCTGTAGGTAGATATTAATGCTTCACAATACTGAAAATATACTTACCATTACTGAACTGTATACTTGCCATTTTAATGGTAAATATTTTTAAGTATAATAAAAAATTGATAAGGAAGATATTGTTAATTTTCATGGAAAAATATAAATAGAAATTAGTCCCATTGTTACCTGTTACGGAAATGTTGAAATTTGCAGGCAAACATTTGCAACAGCTATTTAAACCTGATCAGTGAAATAACAGATGTCCTCACAGTAGATGAAAGAATAAGAAATCAGAGCAAAGTAATAGGATGTATAAAGAAGAATTGAAAAATATGGTAAATATGAAAATGAATGTCTTGTTTTGATTAGTATACATCTTTTTTTTTTTTTTTTTTGTCAGCCCTGGAGCTTGAACTCAGGGCCTGGGCACAGTCCCTGAGCTTCTTTTGCTCAAGGCTAGCACTCTATCACTTGAGCCACAAAGCCACTTCCTGCTTTTTCTGTTTATGTAGTACTGAGGATTTGTACCCAAGACTTCAAGCATGCTAGGCAAGCATTCTACCACTAAGCCACATTTCTGCCCTATTATACATACTTAATGTTTAAATATGTTTTTCTGTTTTGATATAGCTATAAATCTGCTTCATTTAATTATTTTAACCCGTTACATTTAATTCTTATTGTTTAAGTAATTTTCTCTTTTAGCATGAACAATTTTTTTAAAAAATGTATGATGTTTAATTCTTAATGTTTAGTTTTCTCATTTAGTAAAGTGTTATAAGCCTGCTTCATAAAATTTATTTTTTAAATTTCAATCTGTCACATTTAGGATTCTTAAGGTAAACTTCTGTAAGCTGAATTTTTCTAATTCTGAACTCTTTCCAGTGGAAGTTTGTATAATTAACTGTGATGACTACCACAAAACTATTTGATAAGAATAGATATTATTTGATAACAGTTGTAGCCTAGTGATAGTCTTTACTGGCCTGTCTGGCTTCAAATCCTACTAAGCTTTTTATTGATTATGTGAATTTAGAAATTGTGGAATCTGTTCAATACTTAGTTTCTTTATTTGTAAAGTGGGAATAATAATAATATACTTTTACTAATTGTAACATGTTCATAAAAAGCATTGTATTATATAAAATTACATAAAACAGATCATGAGAATACTAGAAATAAGATCATAGCAGAAGTTTCCTTGGTCACATTTATTTTAAAAGGAACTTATTTTAAAGAGCCTAGTTGCCCATATATTTGTGGCAAAGAAATATATAAAAATCATCATGAATACAGCTCTTCACCTTGAAAAACACCTGAGGCTGTGCTTGGGAGTGAGTGTTGGGAATATTGTATTTGAGAAAGAAGTAATAAAAAGAGGTTAATCTAAAATTGAATGGAAAGCTGTACAGTAAACCCTTAGATCCATGGGTATATGGTTTGAAGAAGATTACTTGAGGAAAAACTATGACTCATCAGGATGTGTGGAGCTTGAACACAACTGATGATGACACAAGAGTGAATTGAGAGCAGCTTCTTTACATCAACTGAGATCTAAGTACACCTACGGGAAATTTCTTTTGTAAACAGGCTTGGTCAAAACTGTAGGTATTACATCTGTGATAAGGCTTCCTGTACTCTCAAATGTACATGAATGTGACTCATAACACATGCAGATGTTAAACCTCTGAAGTTGATGTATGAGATATGTATGCTTCCTGTAATCCTATATAGCTCAGTTCATCCCTGTGCACTTTTCTGCCTTCATTTCCTGTTTCTAACAAAAGAAATAATACACAAAATTCAGTTATGCCAAAATTGTCATAAATCAACTGAGTGGGAGAAAATGGACATTTTCAAAACAAGCATTAGAGCAGAACTGACTGTACCTACCACAGAAAGTTGTTATGAGGATGAAGCGAGACAGTTCATGTAAAATGCTTAGATTTCCTTGCTCGTAATAGTGCTGGATTCATGTTAAATGTATACTTCCGTTGAACCTTACTTTATGCTGTTAAGCAGCTTCGAGGTTTTTCATGGGAACAATTCTTATTTATATTAAAGGACCTAGTCCAGTTATTAAGCATCTCTATTCCTTTTAGAGAAACAATCACTTGGGCTTACCTTAGAAAGAAAGCAAGGCTGTAAAAGTTCTCTTATAGTTTATAAAGAAAAATGTATTATCTATCAAGTGTAGAAAACTTAGAATATGCTCACAGAGAAACAATTTTATTATTGAATGGGGGTTGGAGTTAAAAGGTTTTTGCAATTAGTTAACATTCCTGAAATCTAGAGCTCTTAAGCATAGTGTACTGGCATGGTAGCACTTCAATAATAATAATAATAATCTTGTTATTATGTCCTTAAGTAGAGTCACAAGAATCACATGTTTGAGGCCATCCCTGACTACATATCTAGTTCTAGACCTTGAGACCTTGTCTCAAGCAACAGCAAAACAAAAATGAAAGTCAGTATCTATATTTAGCAGTCTCATTAGTCTACTTAAATTTGAGGCAGAATGCTAGAATGCTATTAAACTGATTAACAGAATTAAAAAGTTAATGAGTAAAGGGTGCTTTAAAAATATTCTCTAAAAGTGTTACTTTGAAAGTAAAGGTAATAAGTAACATGCATTAATGTTTTTCTTAGCTCATATGTTTACTGTTTGTTTGTTTGTTTTGCCAGTTCTGGGGCTTGGACTCAGGGCCTAAGCACTGTCCCTGGCTTCTTTTTCCTCAAGGCTAGCACTCTACCTCTTGAGCCACAGCACCACTTCTGGCTCTTTTTGTGTATGTGGTACTGAGGAATAGAACCCAGGGCTTCATGCATGCTAGGCAAGCACTCTACCACTAAGCCACATTCCTAGCCCCATGTGTTTACTTTTAATTACAAAATATGGCAAACTATGGGAAAGAACATAGGATAGTACATGGAGCATATGTGCATATACCCCTAGGATTAAATTAATGTCAACATTTGCTTATCGTTTTTTAAAGGTAAGAGATAGAACTAAAATAAGACCCTGTTTATTCTCTCCATTTGATAATCACTGATAGATTGGTTTAAATTTTTATTATATATTTATGTATTAATAGCATAAACTATTATAGATTATAACTTTTGCACAAGTAATCTTCATATATAGTGTAGAAACTTTTTAAAACAATACTGTGTTTGGCAGTTAATAATATGTATGGTTCATTTCTTTAGTTGCTGTCTCAAGTACTATAAATTACACTGGTGTTAGGTGCGTTGCTCCCAACGTTAAAAACAAGCTTTCTTTTGTTCATATCTATTTTGAGATGTCTTCCCCCAGTATGCTTTTCTATAATTTAACAAAAGAAAATTTTGATGCTTTCTATTAACATTGATAACTTTTGGACAGTGTTTTTTTATTAAAAATCTTTAGAAAATATAAAAAGATAAAATATAAAAAGAAAAAATTTCATGTTGAAAGGTTGCTACTGTTACATTTGGAAATTCCATCCAAGACATGGAAAAAGAGCCTGTTTAGATATGAAATTAAGAAACTTCTTAGACAGGATATTGATTCTAGTTAGATTTACATCCAGTAAATTTATCTCCAGTGGCTCATGCATGTAATCTTTGCTACCTTGGACGCTGAAGTCAGGAGTGTATCTTAGGTCAAGGCCAGCCTGGATAGCAATATTTGCAAGACCCCTTGTAAACCCATAACCAGGCACAGTGCAATACACTTGTTATAAGAAGCTAGGGTTGCAGTGACATACCATACCCAGCCCAGGCAGAAAAGTCCTTGAGACTCCCATCTCCAAAGTGAGAAGCTGGATTCAATGGCGTATGTCTGTGATGCTAGCAAGGATAGGAAGTCTAAACTAAGCAAATGGTGGCTCAAGTGCTCACTGAGTCAGCAAGCAAAATCCTATCTCAAAATCAGTGAAAAGCAGGGCTGGTAACATGACTCAAGTGGTAGAGTGCAGCTCAGAAAGCATAAAGCCTAGAGTTCAAAAGCGGCCCCTCCCCCACCAAAAATGTATACAAGTCCTAAAAACATTTGTCAGTATCTTCCCTTTTAAAGATAACTAAGTGGAACCAATATTAACTTTTACTGTACTAAATGCTAAATTCTGGTGTTTTTTTTAAAAAAATTTCTTACATTTATAATGATTCTCAGCTGACTTTGTGACTTTTAAGTGACCTTCTTTATTATTTTGGGCTGTCTGATAAAATATAGTCATGAATATTATTTTAATATTTTGGTCAGTGACAATGTACAACATTGATTCCATAGATATATCACCTAACGATGTTGTAGCTCCTTTAGTTATAATTACACTCTGAAGGTGCCTTACAATTTCTTAGACTGTATCTTCACCATTAAACAATGTGTGACCAGTAGAAGAAAGCTGTTGCGATGGTATTATTGTTATTTTTTGTGCAGGTCCTGGGGCTTGAACTCAGGGCCTGAGGACTGTCTCTTAGCTTTTTTTGCTCAATGCTAGCACTCTTTGCCATTTGAGCCACAGCTCCACTTCTGGCTTTTTGCTGATTAGTTGGAGATTAGTGTTTCACTGATTTTCCTGACTGTGGCTTCAAATCTCAGTCCTCAGATCTCATTCTCCTAAGTAGCTAGGATTGTAGGCATGATCCACTGTTGCCCACCAAAAGCTATTGTTTTAATTAATATTTACTAGCTTAATGAGGCAGAAATCAGAGGATTGATGTTTAAGATCAGCCCAAGTAAAAAATTTGTAAGACTCTACCTTAATCAATAAAAATTCTGTGCAATGGTATATCCTATCATCCTAGCTACATGGGAAGCATAAACAGGATTTTGGTGCTGGCTAGCCCAGACAAAAATGAAACCATATTTAAACACTAATTAAAGCAAAAGAACTAGAGCATGCCTTGTGTGGTACAATGCCTGTCTAACAAGCATGAGGCCCTGAGTTCAAATATCAGTACTACTACAAAAAGAAAAAAAAAACCCAAATAGTTTATTATTTGTTAGGTTGGGTAAAAATATGATACCCATATCTTGAAAAGTTATTTAAAAATAATGAATTTCTTACGTTTTATAAATATCTACCCAAATTATTTTCCTCCTTTGATCTCGGTGATTTAGAGTCAGTCTCGAGAGAATGTAATTGATTTAAGTAGCATTTGGATAGCCTTTGTCATTAGATGGTATACTTGGAATGGGTCCTTAAATTTAAGCAGGAAAATTAATCTGAAATCTCCATTTAATAAATGCACATAAGATACTGAATATTTCTGATGAAAGTATATTATATTCTGTTTAATTGTTATTGTAACTGATGAATAAAACAATATGAACAGTACTATTTAATGTCCCACCTGGTTTTGAGTGTATAATGATAATAAAATGCCATGGTTTTACTTAAATGCTATCAGCTTTCTATAAAAATTGTTCTGAAATATCTTAACTTATACGTAGTCTCTGTCTCACCCATTTAGAATGTGTCTCAAATTTAATTTTTTTCATGGCAGACCTGGGTCTTGAACTCTGGACTTCTTGCCCTTGCTTGGCTTTTTCTACTCAAGGCTAGTGCTCTGCTACTTGAGCCACAGCTCTACTTCCAGTTTTTTGCTAGTTAATTGGTGATAGGAGTTTATGGACTTTCCAAAGCCCAGGCTGGCTTTGAATCATAATCATTAGATCTCAACCTTCTAAGTAGCCCTGCTCAAATTTTATTTTTTTTTAATTTATGTTTTTCAAAGTAGTTGTGCAAAGGGCTTTCAATTCCACAATATATTTTGAACTGATTTCACCCTTCTTCTTTCTTCTCCATCTTCAAATTTTATTTTTGAAAATATATTTTAGTAGAACTTTTTATAAGATTCACAGTATTATAAATTTCAGTCATAAATACATACTTTATATAATGTAATTACGTTAATGTCCTATCTTGTTCTCTTGTGCCTATTAATATATTGAAAATTTTATCGAATTTTATCGAAGTTCTTACTGTTAGGGATAAGAAACTTAAGCAAAATGTATTAACTCAAGAATATTATTCTAATTAACACACTTAATTTCCCTGATTTATTTATTGCATATTCTAAATTTCAATGCTTAGATAGACTTGAGAGTTAAACTAGTTGTGAATTCTCACTCTACATTTGATATAACTAATTTTTAAGTGAATTTGCCTGGTTTTCAGGCAAGATAGCTGGATATGTTCATGTCCCACAGTTTTTTCAAAGTTGGAATTTAGTGGTATTTCTCAATTGGTCACTATTTGCTAATTGTCTTTTAAAAAGGAATCCGAATTTTTCTTTTCTTAGTTGAACCAACTTCTAGCAATTAGTGGATAATAACTATTCATAATGAAATTCAGAAAATATTATTATTTTCCTGTATTTTATAAGTCTACTTTAATAAAACCAAGTTAATGCTTTTTAAATGCCCTTCTATTGAAAGAAGGCTGCTTTCTATCTAATTCACTTATCTTAGCCAATTATTTTTGTGAAGGAGTTTGCCACACCATTTCTGTACTTTGACTTACTATTCTAGGATTATTTTTCATTCTTTCTACCTTGATTGCTTTTATTTTTATCTGTTTCTAATATGTGTAAAATGTTCTAATGTAAATAAGTTACTGTTCCTCAGTTTATTTTCACCTTGTTTTATAAATTCTATTTAGTATATAGTTACAATTGCATGTATAGCCTTCTAAATTGAAATTATGTATTTTCAATAAAAAATGTAGTTTAAAATATAAACCTATTTTGTTACCATTTCGATTTTATTTAATTATTATTAAAATTATCTCAATATATGTTAATGTAGTACATTCAAAAATTGACTTAGGAAGTCTTATTAGGGTGTAAAAGCTGCTATAATAAGTTGTTCCCTACATAAATAAATAAATGACCAATATTACTAGAGGCTATAAGCAGCATGGGGAAAAATGGAAGAAGTCTTTTATCCTAGTTTTTAGAGGGCATCAGCAGCTTGCTTTTATGAAAAAGTAACAGCTAAATGCACTGCAAATAATTTGCAGTAATCCAGTTCAGTGATTCATGTGTCTGCTTTAATGGGTCATAATTCAGGGTAAAGTAACTGAGTGCAGTCAGAGTGCAGACACTGCTTATGCCAGGGACAGTATCTCTTCATAAAACACACCTCAGGAGAAGCCGTTTGCCAGCCCCCTAATACTCTCTGATGTTTTGATGTCCTGCATATTTTTCCGATTAAGTTTTGAGTGCCATGTTTTTAGTTGTATTTCCACATTCATTATTCTCACGTAGACCCTTCAGCGGGTTTGCCATATATGATTATTTTTTTAATGATGCCTTTCTTTCCACTTCAGCAGTTTAATAATCTAGCACATGGCTGCTTCTCAGTACTCAGCATTCACCTCCCCAGTACAGAAGAGGACATGTGCTTTGGCTTCAAAAATTCCATTTGCCGTGTTAGAGATGCATATTCCCTACGGAACAACATTTGTTTGACATAACCATTCATTTTTATTATGCCTTTAAATATGTTTATCCAGAGTTATCAATAATCATAAATAACTATATTCTCGTCTTGTTCTGTTTTTTCCAACAGACAAAATTGCTTACCCAGTATATATTAAATCTCGGCAAGTATGATCAAAACTATGACATCAGAGACCGTACAAGATTTATTAGGCAGCTTATTGTTCCGAATGAGAAGAGTGGAGCTTTAAGTAAATATGCCAAAAAAATATTCCTGGCACAAAAACCTGCACCGCTGCTTGAGTCTCCTTTTAAAGGTATTATCAGATTGTATTACTGTAAAATATGTGTTATTACAGCAGTATGTCCCATTTTTAATGTACTTAAATTTTATCTTTTAGAAATATAAATGAATAGGAAATAGGCATATAAGAAGAATGTGCTTTCTACTCATTTGTGGTTTTAGAGCAACTTTTATATTAAGGTTTATATTGTTCTATTCTAAAAATTTCAGATTTTTGTGAGTTTTGTATTTATTAAATATTTTAACTGGAAATAGTTTAAAAATCTGCTTTATTTTATAAGCATTTACTTCATTTCTGTTGTTAAGGTTTTTGTATGAAGAATATAAGTAATCTTAATTGTGAAATTTTATTAGACATCTGTGTATACTAACCTCAACATTTCTAGGACGAATTATTTGATTTTTTAAAAATCCCTTTATGTTTAAATTCATTTTTCAAGGAAAGAGCTAGTATTATTTTTCCCCAGCTTTGTAAAAAGGGTTATTAAATATTTTATCAGTTTAATAAGTAGTCATTGCAGATGGGGTCAAATGATCAGATACCTTGGTTTTCATATTGTTTCTTATTTAATTACTATAAGTGATAAAAAAAAAGCATTTGAGTTTTGTGGAAAAACTATTAAAATTCTGGGTGTGTTTGTGCTAAGACATGTATATGGATTGTTTAACTGTGCTGTCATTCTTAATATTCACAGTAAAGTAATTTTTAGAGAAGCTACATTTCAGAGCAACACCTCTAAACACACTGACTGATTAGTTTTTTTATTGACCATTATGGGGGAGATTATTGTAATCTATGGACTGAAATCAGTTTTTTTGACCTATGAAGAGCTTCCTAGTTTATATTTATTCCTTGACATTTGAAGTAATATGCCAATTACCTTGAGCTCTGATTAGGATTGTTCTCCGTTAAATGTAGCTCATAGTGTTTATTTTATATTTTCCTCTGCCTTTAATAGATAGGGATCATTTCCAGCTTGGCACCTTATCTCATACTCTCAACATTAAGGCTTCTGGGTACCTGGAATTATCTAATTGGCCAGAGGTGGCGCCTGACCCATCAGTTCGAAATGTAGAAGTAATAGAGTTGGTAAGTTGACCTTTCTGAAATTAATTTTGTTCAGGCATTGGGAGATTCTATGGTAACTATTATTTTACATAAAAGCTTTTTAGGAGGATTGAAAATTGACAGTTGTTCTAGTATTTCTGAATGTAATGTGTTGGATATACCTCTTCTTCACAGGAACTAAGCAGGACAGTATTCCTATGTCATTGTACATGTTCTGTTCCTTTTCTTCAAGGAAACAGAGAATTGAATTCTCTGCATCAGTGCCACCCACATTTGTGCGATTGCATTTGTAGCTGTGTAGATTCAATTTCTAAGGTACTTAGTTTCAATGGATTGAGCTTTGTAAGCTTCCTGTCAATACTTTTATAAATAATTTTTGCTGTTCTCTTCCAGAAAACTATACAAAGTGCTCTTCTTGATTTTTCTGATATGGTGCTTTAAGTGAAGCCTAACTATAAACAGGAAACATTGTGTATACCCAAAGTATTTTTTTGTTAGGGTCACATTTAAAATGATGTTGTGTTCACATTAAAAAACAAAAGTCCTGCTGTTTACATATTCTTTTTCCAGATCTTTTTATTACAAAAATGAGACATTAAAATGATTAATACTAATATGATTCTTATCCTACAACAAAGAAAATGGAGCTTTCAGTTATATCTAGACATTTATGTGTTTATATATCTAGACATTTATATGTGAATAATCCAGTACTTTTAAAAGTAGGATTAATTTTAAATAAGTAAGTAAGAGTTAAATTTTGGGTGTTTTCTGATAGAAAATTTGTATTGAACAACAATTCAGACAACTAGAGTTCTTTACCACTAATTCCTGTTAAAAAATTCGCTTTACTCTTAATTTTTCTCCATCTACAAAAGATAACTTTTATTATTTTAAACATAATTTCTGTAATAAACTTCACCATGTAATTTGATTCCTCTCAGAAATAATTTTCTCATAACTAAAACATTCTGGCATTGTATCATGACCAGAAGCAATCAATACTTAATCACTTCCTTGAGTAAACCCTGGCTGTATGCTATGATGTTTGACAAACATTATCTTGTTTAAATCTCAGAATCATCATAAGTGGGGGTTGTCATTTCAGTTTTGCAGATGAAGAAAGCAAGACTTAGAAAAACTAAGTAAATTGCTTAGGTTCACATAGCTGGTAAGTGATAGGAATAGTGTTCCAACCTAGGGTATCTTGAGTACGTGGTCTTTTCTTTTTAAACTGAATTTATTATGTAATATGAGAAGAGGAAGCTTGAGCTTGTTTATAGATCTGGTTTATACTTTGTACATAATTTTCATATTGTACCACATTACTGCTGATTAGGGATGGATAGGAGAAAAAATAATTGGATGTCTATTTCTTCTTACAATTGTTTAAAAAAATTTTTTTTCCAACTCACATCTCAGTACACTTTAACACAAATGCCTTATTTGCACAATTTTCCATCAGGTACTAGAACATAAAGTGTTCTTTGTTATATTTTTTTCAGCAGATATATTCTCTCCCAATAATTATGACTATTTGTTGTCTTTATGGTTCTGTCCTTTTTAGTGATTGGGTACATTATGTCTTGTTTCTAGCAGGACACTACTTTTATCCTCCCACCACATCTGTCTGCTCACTTTCCTATTGCCTCCCCCCGCCCTTAAAAAAAAAAGGTTTATCTTTTTATCTTTTCACAAATTGATAGCAATGTGTCATACTTTCATTTGGTCTCAGCAGTATCCTTATATTGCCTGATAAATATATCAGGTTGGCTGGCTAGCTTCTTCCTTCTGCACATGTTCTAAGTACTGTCTTACAAGGATAGCACTTAAACAACCTATGTTCTTACATTCAATCCACTTGTCCTATTCAACAGAGGTAAATTGATTTCTTTTTTGTTTTTCTGACTATAGTTTTGCAATTTAAATGGATAACTTTATGGATAATAATTATAACTCATGGAACCAGTTTGCAGAGAATTGATACTGTCCATTGATGCTATGTAGAAAATAGCTTCAATCCATTGGTTTCTGAGACATATTGACTTAAAATTATATTATGAGGGATAAAATTGAATGTAAACATAATATAGCTAGTTCCATTTTAAAATGCATCTGTAACAGTGTAGTAACTAATGGTCAAATCATCTTTCCTACCTCTCACTACCTCCTCCAGAATTGCATCAATGATTTTTATGCACATGATACATTTGCTATTGTAGGTGTACTGTAAAGTGATATGATAGGGCCAATTCTTATTACTGTGAAATATAACTTAGTAGAAAAAGTGGCCTAAGCTTAGGTAATCTGATATTTTAATCAAAACAACAGGGAACTAGTCAGATTGACACTAGAAGTCACTTTGAATTACACACTGTCATTTCTAGAATATGAGATACAACATAAATTTATGTTATGGTACTAGTAAGTTTTGAAGGTCATTTAGGTATTTTTTTCTTAGTTCTAGAAAATGTTTTTTTCTGCAGTTACAGAATATCATTTGTATATTAAAGGTATTTTGCTTTATAAACATTGAATAGTTAGTATTGTATTTTTTATTGGAACTTTCTGATTAGTTCCTCGCTGTTTCTTCTGGGATATTTTTTTCTATTCCTTTTGTTTAGATGGTTACAGATACCATACCACAACAAAAAAATTAAAATATTTTTATGGTCAGTCTTTAAATCTGAGGTTCTGGAAGTGAAACTGTGGCTCAAGTGGTTAAGAGTGCTAACCTTGAGCAAAATGCTCAGGGACAGTACCCAGACCCTGAGTTCAAGCACCACAACTGATAACAACAACAACAAAATCCTGAGGTTCCATGAATATAGATCCTGTGGTAATTCCAAGAAATTATGCTCTTTTGAACGTGGGAGCCCATTTTTCTGTTGACTTGGTCTTACTAAATTTAATGGACTTCTGACTAGATTGTATAAATTTAAGAAAACTGTGGTCATTGGATTCTTTTTTCATAGGACCCCTTGTTTATACTATTTTTAATCAAATTGGAGGCATTTCAGATATATATAAAAAACAAGAATATCATCCAGGTATCTTAATAAAGTATATTCAGATAATTTCTACAATAGTTTCCTATTGTAGTCCAGATAATAATTTTCAAGGTTACTGAAGCTTATCTCTTGAAGCCACATACTTTAAGCCTTTTTAGATCAGTAGTTTCTAACTGTAGCTGCACTAGATCTTGAAAGAGAACTATGCTTTTTTTTGTTTGTTTGTTTGTTTTGTTTTTTTGCCAGTCCAGGCCTTGGACTCAGGGCCTGAGCACTGTCCCTGACTTCTTTTTGCTCAAGGCTAGCACTCTGCCACTTGAGCCCCAGCACCACTTCTGGCCATTTTCTATATATGTGGTGCTGGGGAATCGAATCCAGGGCTTCATGTATATGAGGCAAGCGCTCTTGCCACTAGGCCATATTCCCAGCCTGAGAACTATGCTTTTAATACATTAGGATCTTGGGAAGTAAATCCCAAGCATTTGGTCTTTTTAGAATTAATATTTTCATTGTTCATATTAGTGTTTAAAAAACTCTAATGGGCACCCTGTGTTAAGAGCCATTTTTGGATAAGAACCTGTTGTCAAGCTACCATATATTTCTTTATAGTAAGATACGTACCCTACAAGAGGCTCATATACTGTAGAAAGTTAATTGAAAGTATAATAAATGAGTTTTAACTATGAGTTAAACTAATTAATGAGTTAAACTAACTTTTTTTGCGGGGTGGGGGGGCGCTGGTGCTTGAGCTCAGAGTCTAGCCTCTGTCATTGAGCTTTTTTGCTCAAGGCTAGCACTCTACCACTTGAGCCACAGTACTGTGTCTAGCCTTTTCGGAATAGTTTATTAGAGATTAGAGTCTCATGGAGTTTCCTGCCCAGGCTGGCTTTGAACCACAATCCTCAGCTCTCAGTCTCCTGAGTAGCTAGTATTACAGGCATGAGCCACTGCATTTTAACCTTTTAGAAAGTTTACATCTCCTTGTTGTTGTTCTTTAAGATACATGAACAATAATTTTTCATCATGAGTCAAGGGCACAGTTTTCTTATGTGTATTGAACTCTACAGGGGCTACTATTATTAAACATGATTTCTACTATATTTAGGAAATAGAAAAGTCCACCTTTTCCTTACAAAACATAGCTATTTTCTGGATTTAAAATTGAAATCTTTAAAGGAGTAATAAGTACTTATTGAGACAGACATACTTAGGATATGTCAATTTATAAAATATTAAAAATCCCTGTTCTCCAGAATTTCATTCTAATTACAAATTAAATATCTGAATATAGTGTCTCACACCTGTAATTCTAACTACTGGGCAAAGGCCTGCCTGTAGTCAGAAAGTTAGTGAATGAATGAACTGGGAGTGGTGGTTGTGTTTCTGTCATCCAGCTCTGTGGGAAGTAGAAATGTAAGGCCAACTGAGGGGAAAACATGACCCTATTCAAAGAGTAAAACAAAAAGTGTTAGGGGCACAACTCAATCTGTAGAATACCTGCCTAGTAAGTGAAATGTCCTCCATCCAAATTCTAGTACTCCAAAAATGAACAAACAAACAACTGTATAGTATTTTGGAAAGTATTAAGTGCTGTGATTTAAAGTGGAAATTGTAGTAGAGAGGAAGCAGCAAGAAGCAAATCTTTGAGGTGACGCAGACCTGGGGTTTTGGTAAGGAGTGGCTGGAGTAGAGTATGCAAGAGGAAGAGTAGCAGAGGTTGGTCAGAATGGCAAGTGTAAGGGGTGGTCTTCTCAGGTTATGTACTCCTATAAGGTCTTTGACTTCTTTGCGTCAAATAAGGAACCATTACAAGGTTTCAAACCAAGGAGGACTTCCATCTGTCAGATGTTGATGGATTCATCCTTGTGGCTGTATTCAACAAACTTTGATTGGGGACAGATGGAGAGTAGAAATAAGGTGGCCAGCCAAAAGACTGCCATGTAATCCAGGAGAAAGAGGTGGCCAATCCAGGACAGAGAAGTTACTTGGTGTTTGGGATATGAGAGAGAAAAGTCAGGGTTTAAGATGTTGAATGGTTAGGGAAATTCATTGCCTGCACTAATTTTTTTCTTTTCTTTTTCTCTCTTTGTTGTTAAGCTATCAACTTGGATGTCTTATTGCTGTTGCTACATCTGTCTCTAATTGCTTTCAACTATTACAGGCTATATTACTTTATTTAAAATCTTTAATGGGCCAACAAGCACAAAAGTTTTTTAAAGTTCTGAGTGAAAGCTTGTGTTCTATTGTAGCAGTAAATGGATTGACCTTACTGCCAGGACTTCTCTATTAGAGAGCATGACCTGGCTTTTGAGTTCATAGTATATTCAGAATGACTGCATTTGCCAGAAGTCAGAACCCTTTAATGAGAACTCACTTACATTTAACCTTCTTGGTTTGTTTGTGCACACAGGCAAAAGAATGGATTCCATCAGGAAAAGCAAAGAAAGAAAGTCCTACTAAAAATTTTTATTCTGAATCTGAGGAAGAGCAGGACGCCTCTGAAAGCAGCAGTGACAGTGGTAGGTTTTTATAATTTATTGAGTATACACACACACACATATATTTCACACTGTAGATTACATGTAAACTTTTTTTTCAAATATTTATTATCAAACTGATGTACAGAGAGGTTACAGTTTCATATGTTAGGCACTGGATACATTTCTTGTACAGTTTGTTACCTTGTTCCTCATACCCCCCTTCTTCCTCCCCCTTTCCCTTACATGTAAACTTTTCATTGTATCCTCTCATCCATCCATCCTAAACTAAATTTAGAACTTCCCAGAATTCTCTTTTCAGTGTTAAAAAGATTGAGGACAACCATATGCAATAGAAAGAGTGCTTAATAGGAAGAATTTATAAGTCCTGTTTTTAAGCTGTGCAAAGCTATCTTTTTATCTTACAGTTGAAGGCGTAGTGGTAGAGCTTTTAAAAATGTCTTCATTACTAAAATTTTGTGTGTGATTTGCAAAATAAAAACTTATTGGACTCACTTTCTAACAGTGTTATATTAAAAGTTAGCCTTGGAGGCAGATCTGATCAAAAACCAAATGATACCCAACTTTCTGTAAACCATTTATTTCTTGGATAACCAGGGCCCTTATTATTATTTGGTTTTCTGTTGTCTGACCCAAAAGTAATTCATTTTTTCTTTTTCCTATTTCCCTTGTCAAAATCTTTGTTTTCAGAATCTTTATAAATTAACTGTGGTACATTACATTATGTTCTCATATGATAAATTGAAAGTGGAAAAAGTACCTCAATCCATAAAGTTAATATTTAAAAGTATAGAATTTAGGGAATGAGGTAGACGAGTGAGAAAGATATTTGTATTCTTAAGTGTACTTTGTTTTTGTTTTGGTGGGGTTTTTTTTGTTTTGTTTTGTTTTTTATGGGGGGGGGGGTTGGTCATGGGGCTTGAACTCATGGCCTGTACACTGTCCCCAAGCTTTTCTGCTCAAGGCTAGTGCTCTACTAGGTAAGCCACAGCTCTGCTTCCAGTTTACTGGAGGTTAATTGGCAATAAGAATCTCATGGACTTTCCTGCCCAGGCTGACTTCAGACCAAGATCCTCAGCTCTCAGTCTTCTTAGTAGCTAGATTACACTAGCATCCAGCTTACTTAAGTGTTTTATACTATATAAAGATTAATCTACTCCTAAATTCACTTCACCTTTTCCAATATGTATATGAAATAGTTCATTAATGTTCAGCTTTTTATGACTTATCACATCTATGTAGTCATGTTGTAGTTGTTCATTGTAGCTTCCAGAGGAAAAAAGAACTTTTCTTTTATAAACTACCCACTAAACAAATCTTTTTGACAACAAAAAATTTCCTGAAGACTCTCACTGACAGTAAATTTAAATAACACTGCCTAAAGTGAGCTGGATTCCAGACTCATGCTGACCTCACATGTAGTTAATAACATGTACAGTATCTTAGATCCATAATTGCTCTTCACTATTTCTAACATGTGCTAGTTGCCTGACTTATTTTATATATATATATATGGCATAATTGATACCTAACAAATTGCTTCTTGTCTGTCATGGGGCTAGAACTCAGGGCCTGGGTGTTGCCCCTGAGCAATTTTGCTCAAACCTAGTCCTACCTAGATCCATAATTGCTCTTCACTATTTCTAACATGTGCTAGTTGCCTGACTTATTTTATATATATATATATATATATATATATATATATATGGCATAATTGATACCTAACAAATTGCTTCTTGTCTGTCATGGGGCTAGAACTCAGGGCCTGGGTGTTGTCCCTGAGCAATTTCGCTCAAACCTAGTCCTACCACTTTGAGCCACAGCTTCATTTCTGGTTTGGGGGTGCCTAATTGGAGATGAGAATATCAGGGGGACTTTTCTGCTCAGGCTGGCTTTGATCTGCCATCCTCAGATCTCATCCTCCTGAATAACTAGAATTGCAGGCATGAGCCACCAGCACCTGGCTCCAACTCTCTTCATTACTCAGTTTTGTTGTGTTGTAAAGTCTGGGCAAAGTAGAATTTTTCTTTGTGCAAAGTAATGATGGTGAGTGCCTTCTCTTGTAGCATTCCTGTTGTATTCTGTTCACCATCACAAGTTTCAGACTGTCTAATCTTCATGACAGTCCTGTCAAGGAAACTGAGAGCCCTAGGTTAAACAGCTTGCTCAGTCTTTCAGCTGGTATATGGTAGAGTCAAGATTTGAATTTCAACATTGTCACCTGAGAACCACTACTTTTCCCACTATAAGCTACTCTGAAAGCCTAACATCATCAGTCCTATCTTTCCAGTGTGATACAGAATTGAATATTTAAAATATGCCCTACATACCTATTACAATACTGTTTCATTACAGGCCACGTTTCTTCTCAAGGGTATGCATTGCATAGATCATAGGCAAGGGCAAAGTTTATTCTTTGATCTAGTATACAACTCTGTAGTTATAATCATGCTTCATCTGAAAAATATACATACTACTGTACTATTTCTTTAAGAGTCCTAGTATATCATAATTTATACATTGAAGTATATAGTTCCTTGGTGTAACTATCACCAATGAAAAACTTCTTTATTAAATAAAATATATAGTAAGCCTTTACTTAGTAATTTTGCTTGTTTTTGAATTTTTGAATGTTTCATTTTCCTTCTCCAAGTATGTTTGTAATATGATCTAAGTGTTGATTATTTTTCTCTAAGTAAAAATCTCCAGTTGGAAATAGAATTCACAATTATTTATCTTTATACTACTCTTATTCTAAGAAAGGATGAAAGCCAGAAAGATAGATTGAAAAAAGAATGTCATAGCTAGCTATTTAAAGGCTTGGAAAGCAAGAGTTCCTCAAATTTGGTTTACTTGATTCATCTTGGGTTTGTTTTTCTCTACCCATTGTCAAAGCATCTTCTGTTGATTTGAGTCTCTTCAAGCTCATTCTGCTGCAGGAACCCATAGGTCTGAAAACATAAGGCATGGAAATAGTGTTGAACAAGAGAGGTCTATCTAAAACAAAACATCTAATTTCCTCATTGATGAACATTAACAGTTGCAGGTCTCCTTGTCCTTATGCATATTTGGGTGGTTTTAAGTCAAAGAATATCTTTTTTTTTTTTTTTTTAAGAGAGTGAATCTGGAAGTGAGCATGAGGAGGAAGGGGACAGCAGCGAAGATAGCAGTGAGGACTCCTCCAGTGAGCAGGAGAGTGAGAGCGGAAGTGAATCCGAAGCAGAAAATGAAATAGCGGCCAAGAGGAACTCCCAAGCCAAAAGGAAAAGGTACTGTGTAATAATTGCCTTCAAAAACTGTTTCACAGCACTTTGCCTAGTTAAATTTTCCCTTTAACTCAGAGAATGAAAGTAACTACTGCATGTATTTTCTCCCAGGCAGACATTAAATCTTTAAAAAAAAAAAAAAAGTGCTAGTAGTTCACATTGTGACTTGGCAATGCTTAGATTTCATTTTGAACTTGAACAAATCTTAGAGTTACATTTTGAAAATTGGTATAACCTTGGAAGTCTTGAGCTAAGTGATCAAGCGGTAGGTATGAAACACTTAATTACCTTTTGTAGCAATTTTCCTGAAGGCTAAAATTAAATCCCTTAACACTTTGCCATTATGTAACTAAGACAATTGATTTTTCTAAATAATGTTACATTAAAAGATTATGATCCAAATATTAAGAGCCAAAGGCTGTGAAGGAAGACGGTCATAAGATAGCTAAGTATTAGCACTTCTGAAGATCGCCCATTATCAACAACATTATCGTGCGTTAAAGTGTCATTAAAATTTTGAGTGATTGGGGCTAATCCCTGGGATTGTGTGGCTCTGTTTTCCCCCATTGCTGCCGGCACGATGGCCCTTTCCCTGCAGCCTGCTGCCCGCTCCCTTGATGAGCTTGCAGCTCGGGCTCAGTCGTGGCTGACAGCACTGATTGGGGCGCAGTACGCTCTCTGCTCCTTTTATTACAGACAGTAATTAAAGCAGCTCGCCCTGCCACTTCCATAACAAACACAGCATAATGCCCTAATTATGACTTTATTAATTTAAGTCAGGATTTAATGATTTTAAAAGTGATTTATATTGTTTTTCCTGTTCAGAACAAATGAAATCTGTAGGTTAAATTAATACAGGCTTTTCATCATTGCAAAGTTAAAAACCTAGTTACCAGTAAATTCTTTTCATTAGATTAACATCTGAAACTCTAAGCAGTAAGGTAAACAATAATTACCATCAAAATTGAGTGATGCATAATAAAATAACACTTTTACATTTAAAAATCTTATCTTAAATGCTGGAAGTTAAATGTATTTAGACTCATTGACTTGTTGCAGCAAAGGAGCTATTGGTTTGTAATAGGCTTCTCTAAGAGGAAAATTGTATCCTAGCTTAACATCAGAGTACAAAGATTTGGCTTATAAAAGTATCCTGATTCTAGAAAGGAAAAATTTTGATCAGTGCATGAAATACCTTTGCAAACAGCAAAAGTTGTTATGTTAGAAATTTATAAGTACATATTAGCTTCTTTGTTTTTTCTTCAAATATTTACTTTTGTCCTTACTCATTTTTGAATTAAAAATAATTGTTATACCAAAGAGAAGTACAAGTACATTCTAAACTCATATATCTGTAAGTACATGTTTTAAACAGTAAACTGAGAATAATAAATTTGCCATTCTTTGCAACAGGGGAAAGAAACAACATTTTTTTTAGTCTTCAAATATAATTACATGTGCTCTGAGATGTTGCCATAGCTCCATTTTTAATAAACACCAATCATATTTCCTCCACAAAAATCAATTCTGAGAAGTATCGATTCTTCCCTTGCCTTATCATTCTCTCTCCCTACTGTGTCTTTGTGCCTGTCTCAACATTTCTGCCTATTTCTCAACATTGCCAATGTAAAGCTCTTAATAACATTAGTGTATCTTTAGAAATCACCTTTAAGTAATTGTTCACTATTCATGGCTAAATTTGCCATGAATTTGTGCCCAAGTATTTTTACATGAAGGAAAATAATATGGTGTGAGGAGAAAATGCAGACTTCAGACTAAGATGTGAGTTCAAGTTCTACTTTTTTTTCCTCCCAGTCCTGAGACTTGTACTCACGGCTTGGGCATTGTCCCTGGCTTCTTTTTGCTCAGGGCGAGCACTCTACCACTTGAGCCACAGTGCCACTTCTGGCTTTTTCTGTATATGTGGTGCTAAGGAATCGAACCCAGGCACTCTATACTGCTAAGCCACATTCCCAGCTCCAGATTCTACTTTTCTTCCTCCTGTGTGTCCATAAGCAAATTATTTAACCATCTCAAATATTAGTTTTGTTATTGTAAATGGGACAGTAATGTACCCAAGAAGACAGCATCTAACTTGGATAATTGGTATGACTGGTATGGAATGCCTAGCATTGCCTGTCTGAGGTAGGTTCTTAAACACATGCTCACATGCAAGAGAGGGAGGATGAGGCAACAGAGAAAGAACTCTAGAACTAGAGATGTAATTTGGGGAGGGGGGAGGATATAAAACACTTCCAAGTATATCATCGTATCCCCTAAGATAATTTGCTTGGCCATCTCACATGTTATTTCTCTTTTTGTAGAACTCCTCAGCCTACTGTATTCTTGTTTCTTAATTTATTTCTCTTTTCCTCGAGAAGGATTCCTAATCTTGCTTAAGTTTATTTAGGTATCCTTCTTAAGTGTTCTCATGATAGACACACTATACTTTATTTCTTATTACTTAGACTGTATTGTCACTGCCACCACTTTTCTCTATCTGCCAGTGGACTATAGACATTGTAGGTAGACACACAGAGATATCTATATTTGACTAGCCTCTGTTATCCTGAGTACATAATGTAGTGCTAACATGTAACTAAGAAATACTAGTTGAAAGAATGAACAAATGAGTGAATAGTGTTAAGCACTTAGATGTGCTAAATTTGATTGTTTTTAAATTCTCATTTAATTCTTTTACATTTTTAGTAAGAAAGAATCCTCTTTGAGCTGGGCTTGATAGCCCATAACCTATAAACTCAGTATTCATAAGGGAGAGGAAAGAAGAATGCAAGTTTTAGGCCATCTAATTAAATAAGTTGATTCTCTGAGTGGTATGGTGTTTTAATATAATATGATTCAAGTTACATGTGGAACAGAACAATGTCTATAAATGCAGTTGATTTTAACAAAAGTAGACATACAAATATTTACCAAGAAAGTTTGTATTTTGAAACAGCATTGTAAAATCATACTCTTGTACATGCTTCTGTTAACACAACATCTAGTAGATCAAATATTTTGTATTATTTTATGTATTCTTGTTAATAATATTAATTAGTGTTATATAATTGTTTGGATTTGAAATGGTTCTGGTTTTGTTTACAGAGAATTCCTGTGCATTTATTTCATTATGTGTTCAACAATTTTTAAGTTATTGTATTATATGCATAAAATATTTTCAGTTTTTGTTTCAAAGTTTATTTTTATGTGCAGTGCTTTGGAGGATGGTGAGAAGAAAAATGAAAAACCTAAAAGTTCAGATTCTTCTGGTGCTGAATCTAGTTTAGAAGAAAGTTCCTCAGATTCAGAATCAGAATCAGAATCCGAAAGTGACTCTGACTCCAGAAGAGTCACTAAGGTAAGTGATGGCACATTTGTTAATAATCAAAGGTAAATAATTCTACTTGGGCTGGGGATATAGCCTAGTGGCAAGAGTGCCTGCCTCGGATACACGAGGCCCTAGGTTCGATTCCCCAGCACCACATATACGGAAAACGGCCAGAAGCGGCACTGTGGCTCAAGTGGCGGAGTGCTAGCCTTGAGCGGGAAGAAGCCAGGGACAGTGCTCAGGCCCTGAGTCCAAGGCCCAGGACTGGCCAAAAAAAAAAAAAATCCAAAAATAATTCTACTTTTTCCAAGCAAACAGAAGTATTGTGGAAAACTTAGTGTTTTGTTGAAAACCAGGAAGTTAAAACAGAAGTTATTTAGCATTGTTACTAACAGCTAGAGTAAAAAAAATCATCATTATTTTCCCATTCCTGTGATTTTTTTAACCTCTAAATAAACGTTTCTCTTATAACCCAGCTCAGCAGAAAAGTTTAGGACTGATTTTATCTTGTGGCCCCTAAAAGGTTTGGTTAGGTTGTGACAGGAAGACTTTTGCTAAAAGTAAAGTAAAAGGGAGGCACAAAAATACTGTTGAACAAAGGAAATTAAATGCATAAAAATAACCAATATGCTTTGTAAAATATTATGCATTTAATAATGCTTATGGATAATAGAATCTTTTTAAAGTTTTGGGCTGAGAATATGGCCTAGTGGTAGAGTGCTTGTCTTGTATGCATGAAGCCCTGGGTTACTTTCCTCAGCACCACATACATAGAAAAGGTCAGAGTTGTGCTTTGACTCAAGAGATAGAGTGCTAGCCTTGAGCAAAAAGAAGCCAAGGACAGTGCTCAGGCCCTGAGTTCAAATCAACCCCCCCCCAAAAAAAACCCAAGGTTATATATTATTTAAAGTAGAAATTCAGTAGTCATTTATTTAAAGAATGAGCTTATATCATAGGATAAAAATGCTTTTCTTGTTTTTGCCTTTTTAAATTTATTCATTGTCAAAGTGATGTACAGAGGCTTTACAGTTTCATATGTGAGGCAGTGAGTACCTTTCTTATCAAACTTGTTACCTCCTCCCTTATTTTTCTCCCACTTTCCCTTCCTCCCCTCCCCCAAGTTGTACAGTTGGTTTACAGCATATTGTCTTGTAAGTACTGCTGTTGCATGAGTTGGCCTTTTGCCTTTTGTCTTTCCATGTTGATGATCCCCTCCCTTCCCTAGTTCTGATAAATGTATATACAATACCCCGGGTACCAAAATCAGTCACATCAGGAGTAAAACCATAGGGAAGAAAGAGAAAAGAAAAAAAGGCATAATTTCACATGGTACGTTGAAAATAACAACTACAATGATAAATCACTTATTTCCATAACTTGGAGTTCATTTCACTTAGCATCATCTTATGTGTTCATAGGTACATAGCTATTTTAATACAGCATTTGTAACACTAAATTTTTGTATTATATAAAAATATAGCTGCACAGATCTGGCACAAACCTGCTATCCTAGCTACTGTAGAGATCACAGACTTGTGGTGCAAGGCCAGCCCATGCAAAAAGTTCTTAAGACTCCCATTTCTACTGGGAATAGTGGTACACACCTGTTATCCCACATATGAGGGAAACACAGTGGCTTCGCACATTGGCTCACACCTGACATCCCCTAACACCATGGGGAAGCACAAGTAGGACGATCACCCTAGGACAGCCCAGACTTAAAGCAATTACTTCAAAAATAACCAATGCAGGGCTGGGGATATAGCCTAGTGGCAAGAGTGCCTGCCTCGGATACACGAGGCCCTAGGTTCGATTCCCCAGCACCACATATACAGAAAAACGGCCAGAAGCGGCGCTGTGGCTCAAGTGGCGGAGTGCTAGCCTTGAGCGGGAAGAAGCCAGGGACAGTGCTCAGGCCCTGAGTCCAAGGCCCACGACTGGCCAAAAAAATAAATAAATAAAAAAATAACCAATGCAAAAAGGAGCTGGCAGTATTGAGTTCAATCTGTAGTGCCTCCCCCCATCAAAATACATACATATACAAACATATAGTAAAAGTATATAGTTTTTTTAAAATGAAGCTACCAATGTGAAATTTAGACTTATAATATCTTTTATCTCAAATCATCATCTCCTTGTAGCAAATAGATAACAGTGGCTATACTACAAGTATAGCAATTTTATATATAAGCTTTATTACTCTATGTGTTGAAATTAATAGTCATATATTTAATTTAACTCAGTTTCTATCTAACTCAATAGTTTATTTTTTTTTAAGGGGGCAGAGTTTGAACTCAAGGCCTGGTACTGTCCCTGAGCTTTTCTGCTCAAGTTTAGCACACTGTCACATAAGCCACAGCTCTACTTCTGGCTTTTTAATGATTCATTGGAGATAAGAATCTCAAGGACTTTTCTGCTCAGGCTGGCTTTAAACCGTGATTTTCAAATCTCAGCCTCTGAGTAGCTACAATTACAGATATGAGCCACCAATTGCTGATATCTAACCCATTATTTTTTTATCTGCTTATTATTTCTATGAAATTGGAATTTCTTCAGAATTGCACCTATGTGAATAAGCAGGAAAATAAATCCATTAAAGACAACATCTAGCATTGTTAAAGAATATGCATATTTAAAATATGACCAGAGTTTTTTTCAACCTCATTTCAAATATTCTTTCATATATCAAAACCTATTTTACAGTTAAATTTTTATTTAAACTTGTGTATATATGCTACAGAATTGTAAGATTTCTGTTTTTCCAAAATTCACTTAAACTCAGTATATTTTATGGCTTATTAATTGGCCTCATATTAAAACTTATCTCACAGTGAATTTGGTATATCCTCATTTTCTACTTACTTTAAAAATTTGAAGTTTTTAAAATAAACTAGTTTGGATACTTACAATAACTATAATCCAGAATAATAAGTTTTCAAATAATAGAATAAAAATACCAGTGAATGACAAGTAGTTATTCTTTTTTTTTTCAAATTTTTATTATCAAACTGATGTACAGAGAGGTTACAGTTTCATACGTTAGGCATTGGATACATTTCTTGTACTGACAAGTAGTTATTCTTAAAAGTTTTTTCACAAGTTGAAAAAAGGTAGACTTAGTGCCTATCCTATGTAGTCTTAAATAGTTTTAGGTGTCTATTAAAGTATCACAGAGTTACTTTAAATCAGTAACTGAATTGTTTCTTCTTTTCAAACATTTCACTGATAAAACTAAATCTCTTAATTATTGATAACATTGTAGAACATCAGTATAAAAGTTGAAAACATTTCAATGAGAAAGACCCTTCAGAAACTAGCCATAGATTGTTAATAATTTTGTGTCTACTTGTTTTCGTGAGATAAATTATTTTCTATATAGTAGAATGTCTTTTCCCATCTATAATAAGTAAAAAGATTAGAATACCTTTTCCTATGTATTTAAGCAGAAAGAGTTGGTTGTTCCTCTCTTTTCTGTTTGTTCTTGAGTTGTTTGGTTGTTATGGTTGTTGATGTTGTTTTTCATTTATTTTGCATTAATATAAGAAATTGTCTTCACTTTGAAGCCACCATAATTATTTATTTCTCTTTTTTTCTGAATGGTTCAGGTATACCACAATATTACAAGTATATCAGTTTTCCAATAATAGGCAACTTTACAGTTGTGGAAAAGTCCTCCTTGCACCAAGTGTTATAGCTTCTGCTACAAATTATGAGTAATGAAGGCAGATGGTGGGTGCTTTGCCTTAATTTAGCATGACAGTGTGTTGGTGCTGAAAATTCATATGCCTTAAATCTACAGCTTAACTAAATTATACTTTTTCTCTTTTTCTTTCATCTGGACACTGTATTGGGGAGGAGGGGGCATTGAGCATGAAAATGAGACCTTGGAGGTGCCTTGATTATATATGGCTTTCAAAACAGTTAATTTTATGATGGTTCTGTGAGATAAGTATAGTGTTCTACTTGTTTGGAGATAAGCTTTTTATGCTTCAGTTTCCTCATCTGTAAAGTAGAATGGTAATATACCCACTTTGCTTCTTTCAAGTGTTGGGATGTTTTTAATCAAATGTGAAAGCATTAAAAAAAAAAAAACTAGCCATAAAACAATTTTAATACTTTTTAATTTGAATATTAATTTCATGAATGATCAACAGTATTGTACTGATCACACAGCAATGCAAAAAGGAACCTATTTTTTGCAACTTTAAGTGTCCTGTATTTTTTACTTTTTCCACCATTCAAGTTTTAAGTCAGTCTTCAGTTGTGACCTCTTAGTTGCGGCATGTGAGCTTTTTCATTTTATTAAGATAAGCATCTGTCTTCCACGTCCTTTGTATTTTAATGTCTTTCTTCACTATTTCTTCTTTTGCTATCTGATGTACCCAAGTCTTTTCCAGCTTTTATTTATTATTATTATTATTATTATTTTTTTTTTTTTTTTTGCCAGTCCTGGGGCTTGGACTCAGGGCCTGGAGCACTGTCCCTGGCTTCTTTTTGCTCAAGGCTAGCACTCTGCCACTTGAGCCACAGCGCCCCTTCTGGCCGTTTTCTGTATATGTGGTGCTAGGGAATTGAACCCAGGGCCTCATGTATACAAGGCAAGCACTCTTGCCACTAGGCCATATCCCCAGCCTCTTTTCCAGCTTTTAAAGCGAGGAAGGAATGGGGAATGAAATAGCATTTCCCAACCATAGCTCCTTGCAAATTACTTCTGTTGTAAAATCTCTCAGTCTCTACAATGTCAACTTTTCTTTCCATGTACAATCCGTATTTTTAGGCCTCTCTGGGACTGCTGATTAGACAAACCTAGTACAGCCAAAAGACATACCCTGTCATTTGTTTCCATTATTCTCTTGCAGAAGAAAGAATGGTTGCAAGTCCTCTATATTCTATGTGTGATTCCTCATACCAGTTTCTTCCTGTCCTACTATGACCATTCTAACTCCACCTTTCTTACTTTCATAGCCCCTTTATCTTGGCCATCCTTAGACAAATGCTTTTCCAGCCCTCATCCTTCTATGCAATTGGCTGATTCTTATTACAGAAAACACAAGTTTGGAGAAAGTAGTGTGGACGGGGTATGACTCATGTGAATGGTGCAAGGACAGTAGAAAGGGGGTGGGACCTCACTGGATTGATTGCTCCTAAATTGTTTATTTACCATGCCTCAATATATCCATAGGACACAAAACTACAGTCAACATTTAGGCTTCATGATTGTTCCTTTGTGTTATTTATTGAAACATTCTCATTTGAGGTCAAATATTGTCAGAAATGACTACAAAAATTATATTGTTTGAGTTATAGTTGATAGACAAACATGCATTTTGTGTGTAGGTATTCTTTTTTGAAATATGTATAAGAGGCATTTTGAGCACAGTACTTTTTATGAAATAATTATCTTGCTTCAAATAATACCTATAGCAAGAACAGTTCTTGTTTTATGTGTTTTTACATATTTTACAGTATGAAAGGAAAATCATTTTATAAAAGAGAAAAATTAATCATGTAGACACATTCCCATGTCTGAAAAAGTTATATTTATATGACTTCATCCTGTGTTTTTTTTTTACAGATATAACTAAGTTATATTCTGTTGGTATTTAAAGTATGTGTTGAACAGATGGTAGAATCATTTAAAATAGTGTTTTTGAATTTTTCCAGGTCTTCTCCTCTATTCAACCTATGCTTCAGTGTCTCTTATAAATAACCCATATATTAGAGTTCCTACTGTGGTACAGTATTCTAATTTTATCTACAACAGCTGCTGATGATTGAAATAATTCATGATAAATGTAATCATAATTTTAAAGCAGGATTATAATTTATTGTAAATAACTTGTCTGTTTTCCTTTATTATTAACACTTTAGTTTTACATGAACTGCATATAAAGCATAATGATCTGCCAATGTGAAATAAAGCAGTTAGTGTGTTTGCCCTTAACATCTACTATTAAGAGTATTTCCATATCTGAATCACAATTAAGATTAATATGTGTACTGCCATCTATACTTTCCTGGAAGTTGTGCATGTGTGGTCATTTTCTTGGGTTATATGTCTAACAACTCTACTGTCTTTTCTTTTCTTTCTTTTTTTTTGGCCAGTCCTGGGCCTTGGACTCAGGGCCTGAGCACTGTCCCTGGCTTCCTTTTGCTCAAGGCTAGCACTCTGCCACTTGAGCCACAGCACCACTTCTGGCCGTTTTCTGTATATGTGGTGCTGGGGAATTGAACCCAGGGCCTCATGTATATGAGGCAAGCTCTCTTGCCACTAGGCCATATCCCCAGCCCAACTCTACTGTCTTTTGAGAGGTATAGAGAAACAGATGACATCTCTTAAGTGCTGTCATATGATGATTGGCATCTAAATGTCAGTTTCTTGAGTTTGATTCTATTGGGGAAATAGGAAGTAAATTTTAATTATATTCCTTGAAGCATCATGTATGTTGCAATTATATAATCTCAATGATTAATGAAAAATACTGGTTTTTACCCAAAGAACTTAAAGCTTTGTCTCATCAATTTGTCGTTCCTTGTTTATTTCATATTTTCAAAATAAAAATATCATTTGATTTCAATCTAGACCTTTAAAATAAAGGGAATGGTTTTAAGCAAGCCTTGTTATTAATGTAGGTACAATTCAAATAGGGAAATATTTGTTTTAGCCATTTAAACAGGTTTCAGTTAAAGAAGTCTTAGTTAGCTGGCTTTGTACTTTGGCTTTAAGGTGCAAGTTTAAGTGTGAGTTTCAGACTTTTAAATCAAATTTGACAGATTATTTGAAGAGAAGAGAGTCATTAAACTGTCCTTGGTGGGTAATCCTAATTGAAAATATTTAAAGCAGATATCTCACCCCCTGAGGCTAGAAATTAGCTTTGAATTGTTTAGACTTCAAAGTATAGTATGGGTTTGATAAACTTTATGTTCTATTTATCCTATCTTATGGTTTTAAATGTCAAACTTCTTTATAATAGAAGCTTTATGAGTCTTATTGCATCTTTTTCTACTTAAATGAATATGAAAATTAACATACATAATAAATAAAAAATACATATTGTTATATTTTTGTATTAATTGGAACTTAATCAAAATTTCGATGATCTTTTATTTATTATTTGAAATAAAATACATAAAAATCAATTTCTTAACCCTGTGACTTTGTATTTTATTTTATTTTGGAGATGTTGATGTGTTAAAGTGTATAATTGAACACCATAGAAACAAAATGGAGTTTTGAGGATGATGAATTGATAAATAGGCATTTTTTTGTAGTGAGACTTTAAGATCAGTTACTGTTGTCCTTATAAAAGTCTAATACATTCACTCAGCTGTTAAAAACCTGATCCTCTATTTTTTAAAAATATACAAAAACAAATTGTCTATCTTTCTGCCTGATCTCTTCTCAAGTACTAACACAATGGAAACAGTGGGTGATCTGTCAATGTGTTTGGTTTGTCAATGATGGTTTTGTATAAATATTGGGAGGGTTAGAAATAAAATTCACACAGTAAAATATGATTTCATCTGCCTTTTCTCTGCAGCTCCATGGCTCATGCTGCGGTGTGAAATTCTCATTTTACACACTTTGCAGGCGGAGCACATGAATTATGCATTGAGCAAGAAAAATCTCCTGCCTCAAGTCTTATATGCATTTACCCAGGTTCTGTCTCTATTACCAAGATGAATCGCAAATGGAGAAATGTTTGATAGAATCGAGCTCTTAACTTCTTTGTTTAGAATTCAGATTTTTATTTTTATAGTAGCTCTTTTAAGTGTGAAAATATTTTGAACTTACTATGGATTTTTTAAGTGAAAGTGAAATATAAGGGAAGAATACCAAGCACATTATGAAACATTTTATAGCCTTGATTCAGAATGCAAGGCTTTTTCAATTCCGTAGAAATGACCATAATCTATTGCTAATGTTGTATTTCAGTCACTGGTTATTTGCTGTTCTCAGAAAGTCAATGAAATTCTGTCTTTTTTGAAAGCCTTTTGTCTTTCTTTTCTAGCCTTCTAATAAGAGATTATGCCAATTTCACATGCAGCTCTCTTCTGTGTTGTATGTGACCTGATGGGTATTTAATAGATAGTGTTATACATTGTTGGCTGTGAAGTAGAAAATAAGGTATAGACTTGCCTTCAGCATTAACTTTATCTTGATTTCATAGGTTTCTAATTTTTCAGGTGGGGAAGTTACAGTTCCATAAAAACAGTCATGCACCATTGTAGCTTATAGGAAGCTACACCCATTGTGCTCAACATAGCATTTTGATAAGTCACATCTTTTTGTTATATGTTCTTTTTTCACAGGAGTGATATTCTAGTTGAAAGGGCATTTTCATTCTGAAACGGTTCCACTAACTTGTCACTCTTAAATTTCACCCTCAAAGCTAACATTTCTTCTATTTTTTTTCCCTTTACCTTAGTCACTACTATTCATTTGAAGAGTAAAGGACAAATACTGTTTTTGTTTTTAAATAAATAATGTAAATTAAAACTCATCTAAGGTCCTTAGATTTCAGATATAGTTATTCTGAGGGTGCTAGATGCTGGTGGCTCACACCTTTAATCCTAACAACTCAGGTGCCTAGAGCTGAGGATCATGATTTTAAGCCAGCCTGGAGAAGGAAAATCCATGAGAATCTTATCTCTCCATTAAACTACTCAGAAAAAGTGGCACCGTGGCTCAAGTGGTAGAGCTTAGCATTGAGCAAAGGAAGCTCAGGGACAGTACCCAGGCCCTGAGATCAAGCCTCAGGACCAGCAAAAAAAAAATTTTTTTTTTTAATCCTGAGGGAGAAAATGAATGCTAATCTGTATAAATATTTTAATGCATATTATTACATGAGCCATGAAGATAATTTTCTGAGTAATGGCATAAGGAAGAAAACAAGCAGAATTTGAATCATGTAAAAGTATTTTAAGGGCTGGGGATATGGCCTAGTGGCAAGAGTGCCTGCCTCGGATACACGAGGCCCTAGGTTCGATTCCCCAGCAGCACATATACAGAAAACCGCCAGAAGCGGTGCTGTGGCTCAAGCGGCAGAGTGCTAGCCTTGAGCGAGAAGAAGCCAGGGACAGTGCTCAGGCCCTGAGTCCAAGGCCCAGGACTGGCAAAAAAAAGTATTTTAAGAAGTAGAGCTCAAGTGGTAAAGCTCTATCTTTGAGCAAAACAGCTCAAGGACAGTGCCTAGGCTCTTGAGTTTAAGCCCCAGACCCAGCAAAAAAGTATGTTAAACCATAAAATTTTATGTACTACTCTTGCTTCTGTATGAGCACTGGAGTAGCAATTCTGATACTGGACAGACTGAGTGATAGTAATATATCCTTTGCATCAGAAGTTGTTGGGTTTTTTTTTTGCTAGTCCTGGGGTTTGAACTCAGGGCCTGAGCACTGTCCCTGGCTTCTTCCCGCTCAAGGCTAGCACTCTGCCACTTGAGCCACAGCGCCACTTCTGGCCATTTTCTATATATATGGTGCTGGGGAATCGAACCCAGAGCTTCATGCATATGGGGCAAGCACTCTTGCCACTAGGCCATATCCCCAGCCCCCATCAGAAGTATTTTTCAGTGACTTAAAAAATATTTGTGTAATTCACAGTAACAATAGGCTTTAAATGAGCAGTAACTATGTCTGCATAGCTTATTTACTTCCATTGTTCAGCACCCTATTCTTGATCTTTACTTGTTTACAACTCTACTTAGCAATACAGTTAATTCATACTTTCCTTTTAAATCTGAAAATCTTTTCTGAATGTATAACCAAATTATGAACACTTGAGGCTTAGGGGCACCATATTCTAGCTCATGGTAATATGAATTTCGTATATGTAGTAGATAGGATAAGCAAATTTTTCATGGAAGAAGCCCTAATTTAAGAGTAGGTATGGTTGAAATTTATTTTCTCTACAAAATAGTCAAAAAAAGTAAATGATTCTTTTAATACCCTAACAGCAAGAATCTGGGAATGTCATTTGTAGATTTTACTTATAGGATATTTATCATTTATTTAGTTATTAATGATGATGGTGCTTGAACCAAACCTAGGACCTTGTGTACATTCCAAAAGCACTCTATGCTGAACTACATTTCCAGCTCATAGATTTCAGTGAATATCTTTGGGAAAGAAGTCTGACACAATCCAGTATTGAAATACAAAGTACTTATTACAGTGCCTGTCACAGTTATCTCAGAAGAAATTAGCCTATTACAAGTCTGTTGACAATTTTAGAGTTAAGCATATGCTGCTTATTTTCTTAAGTTGTTTAAAAAATATTTTCAAGAATGTGCGTTTTCTATTGAAGTATCATATTATCGTTTTACGTTCACAAAAACTGTCAGGTTGTAATTACTACTTGCATTTAAATTTTCACCTTAAAGACCTTTACAAATTTTAAACAAAAAATGTTTTGAAATAATTGTTTGTATAATGAGTATGAAATACTGTATGTTGAGACAAATTTTGATTTAGAAACACATTTCATTTAACCATATAAAATCATAATTTGTTTCTAAGACTAAGCAGAGAAAGCTGGGTGCTGGTGACTCATGCCTGTAATCCTACTCAGGGGACTGATCCCTGAGGATCACAATTCAAACCTAGCCTGGACAGGAAAGTCTGTAAGACTCTTATATCCAATTAACCACCAAAGAAGCCAAAAGTGGAACTATGGCTTAAGTTGGTAGAGCACTAGCCTTGAACAAAAAAGAAGCAGGGGTGGGGACACAGGCCCAAGGACAGGACTCTGATATGAAGCCCAAGACCAGCATGAAAAAAAAAAAGGTGGGGGGGGGGAAATGTTCATTTTACAATGCTTAGGATAGTTTATACATTTTTGAGCAAAATATCAAGTAAATGAGTTTTTTCTTATTTTGTAGGAAAAAGGGAAAAAAGGCCAACAAGATAGAAGTCCTCTAACCAAAGATATCTCACTTCTAGATCTAGATGATTGTAAGTATTATAATTTAAATTTTTTCTTTTGCATATATTAGCTTTTAAAAATGTTTTTCTAGTTACTTTCACTTACATATAGAAAAATGTATCAACATCTGTTGTTAAAGGCTTACCAATCAATAAGGCAAGATGATTTTTGGATATCAGAGCTATTAGTATCTGTTGTCCATTCAGCATATCAGCTTTGTGCCATATGGACAAATATAAATGACCATAAAAAGTATAGCAAATTAATCTGGAAGTCTTTTACCTTGGTACTTTGTACTTACCTTACGAATATCCTATAGGTTTCTGCTTTGTAAAATATTGCTTGTATGATCTCACACATGTAACCTGTAGAGGTAGGTAGGGAAGTAGAGGAATGTAAAGGATGTCACTATCTTCTACTTGCCACAATATTGGTTGGAATGGAAATAAGTAGTAAATCTTTATAGCTAGTTAGTCTATACATGCCAAAATTTTACCTAGAATAGGAAAAAATTTGTCCTCATAATCCCAGTTTAAGAATTAAAAATCCTACAAATATACTTTCTCAAGCATACAAAGATTCATTCAGCATTGTGAGAGTGAGGTAATGGTACTAACTTGTTGCTGGAGAGATTTTGTACTAGGAGAAAACGACAACTAGCAGTTTTTCAGGAATGTTAAACTGCTGTCATATTTCAGTGTTGCTTTCCCACACAGGGGGTGAGTCGTATTTTTATGTTGTCTCAGTCTATTATTGATCTATTGTATTGTTTCCATGGCCTATTTCTAATAGCCAGAGCAAATTCTTAATATGCATAACAACAAGAAATACTTAATATAGAAAAATACAATGAAATTGAAGTCAAATCTTGATTACTTTCTACATCTTAGCAAAGATTTTAAAGTTTGGTATGACCATCATTGCTAAGGTTTGGAGAAATAAACACCATATGGAGTCTAATGGATGGAACTGGAGATCATCATGATAAATGAAATAAGCTGGACTCAGAAAGTCGAGTATTGCATGTTATACATTAAAAACCACTCCATCCTGGCTGAGGTCTTAGCTTGTGAGAGTTAGCTTAATCCTGAAAAGAGCAGCAGAAACACTCCTTTTGTTTTTTGCTTAACATATATGGCATACCAGAAAAATGGCAAATTCTAAGTTTGTCCGTTTTTTTATTCACAAAATATTTATTGAGTTTTGCTATGTAAGTAATCTCCTACCTGCTGGTGATAATAAGTACAACAGAGTCCCTACCCAAGAGAAAATGGAGAACAAATAAGTCAGCATGTTAGTTTTTTGTCATTGTGACAGATCCTGAGAGAAAATTTAACCGGATGAAATATATATTTTGTCTCATGGCTTCAGAGGTTTCAGTCTGTACTCTGGCACTCTGCATTCCTTTACTTTGGGCCTGCAGTGAGGCAACATATCTTGCCAGTAAGAATGTGTGGAGGAGTAAGCTATTCACCTCATAGCAACCAGGAAGCAAACACAGAAACAGGAAAGAGTCAAGGATAAGATACCCTATCTGCGCGCGCGCGCACACACACACACACACACACACACACACACACACACACACACACACACACACACACACACACGCCTGCTTGTTTCATCTGCCTGGGCACCAACTTTTTAAACGTGTGAGCCTATGAGGGACACTTCATATCCACACCATAATGTTAGCAGTAAGATTGTCACATTACAGATTAAATGACAGCCATAGGTGCAGAGTGCTGTTATGGGTCATGGTGTTTAATTCAGTCAGGTAACTCTCCAGCTACGTGTAAGTCTTGCATTATCTACACAGTTGGTGGCAACAGGACAGAATGGCAGAGGGTATGCTGGACCAAATAAAGTCATGGTCAGGAGTGTCTAAGTCATTTAACTGTTTTGTGGATGTCTTCTGATAATAAATGAGAAAATACTTAGGCCAGCATAATATATGACTAAAGGCAGCAATTCCTTTGTGTTAAAGTATATTTTATATCTCTGGAAATTAAAATATCTTTTAGTACCTTAGTGTTCCACACATGTGATCTCAGTAAGATGATCATGAAACATCAGCCATGTTCTGAAGTTCTTTTTTAAGAAATATAAACCTGTGTCATAATTAGCACAATTAACTCTGAAGCATTTTAGAGTATCTACTAGCCAGTAATAACTCCTCCAGGACAAACGTTATAATCTCTGATATTACATTAGCTGATGAGCTATGGACTAGGTAGGAAAATTGAGTGGCTAAGGACAGTGGCACTAAGCCACGGGAGTTTGAATCCTAGTTCTGTTAATGCTCACTGTGTTACCTTTGATAACTTTCTTCTCTCTGTGTTTTATTCTTTTATGTATAAAATTAAATTTACTAATACGGTTAGATTGATTGCATCTTAATATTGTTGAGTTGCTACATGTGAAAGCACTTTAAATCTGTACCTGGCACATGACAAGCATGTTATAAAGGTCAGTGATGACAGCAACAGTAAATGATGATGCCATATTTCATCAGTGAATGACACAGCCACAACAGGCAATTATATTAACTACATAATTCACTTGCTGTGTATCAAACCATTATATACTGATTATATTGCCTGTTCTTAAATTTTGAAGCTTTTGACACTTCATTAGAAGAATGATTATATGATTACTGTACTAAAAATACTTAGCAAAGAAAAAAGTGGTTTTTAGTCACTTTTTAAAAGAAAAAAGAGCTGGGCACTGGTGGCTCCTGCCTGTAGTCCTAACTACTCAGGAGACTGAGATCCAAGGATCATGGTTTGAAGACAGCCAGGCAGGAAAGTCTGTGAGTATTCTAGAGCACTAGCTTGCAGTAAAGGAAACTCAGGGACAGGGCCCAGTTCCTGAGTTAAAGTCCCAGGACCAACATCAAAAAAGAAGACAGAAAAGAAAAGAATAGAGAGGGAAAGAGGGGGGAGGGGAGGGGGAGGAGGGAGAAAGGGAGGGAGGGAGAGAGGGAGATAGAGAGGGAGGGAGGGAGGGAGGGAGGGAGAGAGGGAAAGAAAAAGAAAAGTTTGTAATATGAATACTTTGGCTTAACATTCTGACATATGGCTTTCTAGTGAAGTTAGTGAGAAATGCTACAAAAATGTTATGTGATGAAAAATTTTTCAAAACCTTTCACTATTAAGGATATTTATATTCTTAATGTGTTATAGGATTTATGTTTTTGGAAGCTAAGAGTAATAACTGCCATGACTTGATAATAACTTGACTAAATCAAGATGTTAAATAGAATTGTCATACATTTATTAATCAAAGTAATTTAATTAGATTTACTAACAATACAAAAATGTTGCTTTTAATAATTTGAATTAAATTTTCATGCATATTTGCTAATTTGAACTTTTTTTAACAGTCAATTCAGCATCCGCTCCAGTTTCATTTTCCACACCAATTCTTTCTCCAAGTGTGATCACTGATCTTGAAGGCTTAAATTTGTCTACTTCTTCACCAGCCATCAGTGTAAGTTAAATACACTAGCACAGTTTTTTTATGATGCCTTTGAGTTTTTCATTTTTCAAAATAATCTAAGTAGATTTCTTAGTCTTGAGTAGTTTTTCTTTCTAACAAAAAGTCCAATGCAGAAAACACTTTCTAATTTGTTAATGTTTTAAAGTTTTATGCAGACCATTTTCATCTCAGTTTACTTCTGTTTGTTATCTACATTTACTTATGTACATTTTTCTCTGGCACTGCTCTATATCTGTAGCATTTAGGTTTCTTTGTCATAAAAAAATTTTGTGCAGCTGGGTATACCAATAGTCCCAGCTACTCTTGAGCCTAAGACAGGAAGATTGCATGTTTCTAGCTAGTCTAATAAAAGTAATGAGAGGCTTGGGAATGTGGCTTAGTGGTAGAATGTGGCTTAGCCTAGCGTACATGAAGCACTTGGGTTCAATTCCTGGTAAAACATAAACAAAAAAACAAAATTAATACAATTAAAAGAAAAAATAACCACTTAAATTATTTTTTTAAATGAGAACCTGTTGCCAAGAAAAAGAAATAAAACCAGTTTCACTATTTGTTCTAGCCCTTTGAAGTATGTATTCATAACACAAAGATTCTTTTTAAATAATGTCTAATAGTAAGTATAAGAAAAGTCTTTAGTTTTACCAACTCTGTGATGAAGATGGGGTATAAAGGCAGCACTTGTTTGTTTTGCATAATCAGTTCATCAACAGATGGCTTTATAAATGGGGAACATTTTTTCTAATCCATTTCTTATTAGCATACATTAGTTATATAAGGGGGAGGGAATGTTGTGACATATCAATGCATGTCCATAATGTATTCCAGTCAGTCTCCCCCACTCCATCATTCTCCTTTTCCTCCCTACCTGCTTCGTAACGCAGTTCTTTAATGACCTAGTTTCTCAGTTAGATTTAATATCACCAGGACCAGGGTACAGCATTTCATGATATTTCTCACAAAGTAACGAAGCAGTGCTATAAGAATTGTGCTCAACAGGAGCTCATTGAGCTTGCATCCAGGCACATTTCTTCCCTTTGTCATAGTCTGTGTTGAGAAAGACATTAGCACTTATGAACTAAAACCAACTATTAGCAGGTGTATTAATCAATTAGTTTTATCATTGTTGTGAACCAATACCAGATGGAAACAACATGAAAGAGAAAAGGAAGTATGTTATCTCATTTTCAGTTCATCATACCAGGGTACCCATGATGGAAGAGACCAGTTGATATAATGCAGGAAGCAAAGACAGGGCAAGGCAGAATCTGGGAACTGGATTTCATACAAGTAGACCATGAATCCTAAAGATTTCACAGCCTTCCCAAAAGTATTCAGTACGTGAGCCATTGGGGAAATGCTCATAGCCAAACAGTTAACAGTAGGTTAAACCATCTCTTAGTGGTTTTGTTTTGTTGTGTTTTTTTTTCTTGTCCTTAAAATCAGAAAATTGATTATTGTCTAGCAACTGAAATTCAAGGATCACCTGAACCAACTACCTCTAGCTTTTCCTTAAACTCTGATCTTACAGCAACCCATTTGTATCTTGAAATGATCTAGCTATTCTTTACTGCAGCTAAAAACTTATTTCTCTGGTATTTCATTCTGCTTATTAAATATTTCTAAAAGAAATGATAGCTTTGGTAAAATCTTTGCTTAGTTGCTTTAGACACATAGAAATTCATTCCATCACAACCCAATCAAAAGTTTTCCATCCATCTCATTTTCTTAATACTATTGTTTTCATTAACCTAGCTTAAAGTAAATCTACAGTATGAGTTTATTATAGTTAATGACTGTATAATATGAGAGTTTTAAAAACTTACAAACTTTACTATAGGAAGCTTATTTTTAAAAATATTAAGGGTGTGTTTCCTTAAAATTTAAAACCTAGCAGTATAGATGTTGGCAAAGAAAGTTACAGCCAGGCACCAGTGGTTCATACCTGTAATCCTAGCTATTCAGGAGGCTGAGATCTGAGGATCGTGGTTAAAAGTTAGCCCAAGCAAGAAAGTCCATGAGATTCTTATCTATAGTTAACCACCAAGAAGCTAAAAGTGGAGCTATGGCTCAAGTGGAAGAATGCTAACTTTAAGCAAATAAAGCTTGGAGACAGCACACAGGCCCCTGGTGTAAGCCCTAGGACTAGTAACACCCCCCCCCCCCAAAAAAACAAAACAAAACATATAGCTTGTAGAAATGTATATTGGTGAAACCACTATTTGGAGAGTGAAAATAGTTAACTTGACTCTATCCATCACTGTGATCCGACAGTCTATGTGGTTATTTGTTAAATACATGCTGGGATATTCAAAGGTACATTAGAAGGGCAAAACATTGGAAACAAGCCAAATGTCTGTACCTAGTATACATATGCACATTGTGGTATAAATATACAATAAAACACTGCCAGTTGTTAAAATATTTTTTACTTATATTATCCATGCAATATGAGATGGAAATTTTAAAAATAGTTCAACAAGAGGAATTCACAATCCTAAAATGAATGTAAAGCAATATCTGCCTTTGAAAAATCCAACTACAGACAATGACTTTCAGATTGCAAGATGCTGTCTGTATTCCTCAGCTCTTGTATTCCTGAAAATGGCCATAGAAGCCTGCAGTGTAAAGGAGCTTTCATTTGTATAATTGTGAAGGTACTTACTAATATGTTCCCTAATGTTTATGTTGTTTATAGAACACAGTAAAATCTTCTATATATTTGTATTCTGAAACAAGTGCATAAGATACTTGGTCACAGGGGCTGGGGATATGGCCTAGTGGCAAGAGTGCTTGCCTTGTGTACATGAGGCCCTGGGTTCGATTCCCCAGCACCACATATACAGAAAATGGCCAGAAGTGGCGCTGTGGCTCAAGTGGCAGAGTGCTAGCCTTGAGCAAGAAGAAGCCAGGGACAGTGCTCAGGCCCTGAGTCCAAGCCCCAGGACTGGCCAAAAAAAAAAAAAAAAAGATACTTGGTCATAATTTTTCATTTACTTGACTTTTTTTTCTAAACTGTATAACAAAGTTACTCTGCTAAGATTACTATGCTAATATATAGTCCCTTCTTAAATTAGGAACTCACAGTTTACTGAGTGAAACAGAGTAGAAAACTTTAAATGTTAAAGTACACAGTGAAGTGCACAAGTAATTCCAAAACAAGCACTATCAGTAAAGAGCATCGGTATTGACATTTGTGTTGAGTGTTGAAATGACAGAGAGCAAGAAGAAAAAGAGGTAAGTATTTCAGAAACGGCATTGTTTATATGAGGAGAGAAAGAAATACCTATATTATATGAAGCTGGTAAAATGTCTTAAAACCTTATAAGACTTTGAAAAGGTAGTATGATGACTTTTGAGAGGTTATTTACATCGATTAATTCTTTATTTTATATGGCTGTGTGGAAGAATAAAAGAGGGGCTTTGTGGTTTTTAGATAACTGAGGTTCCTATTTGAATAAACTGGATGCTATTCTACCTAAGACATAAAACAAGAGAGGACAATAAGAGTGGAAGTTAATTTGATACATTTGAATCTGAGTGCTTGTGGAACATCAAGTTGAAAATGTACAATAAGAAAGGAAACATCTATTCTGAATTTCATAGAAAAATCAGGACCAACTGTTTAAAAATATGTCCTCACACACATACTGAAAGCCATCAGAATATTAATAATTTAGGGAGGGGAAATAGAATAGCCTATTGGGGCACATGTAAGGTAGAATATAGGGAAACAGAATGCTTTTAAGAATCAACGAAGGCAAAGTCAAATAAAAGTAGTGGAAGAGGAAGTACATGGTGGGGGAAGGGCGTGGGTACCAGAGACTCAAATGTCAATTGCTGCTAGCAATGCAAATCCCCTGACTGCTCCAATTGACAGAGCTTTTAGAAAAGAATTTACACATGGGACCTGGAAACAAAGTCTTGAATAAGTTTGCCTGCACCACTAGAGTAAAAGAAGAATCATGTTCCTGGCAGAGGAAATACTGACTTTGAAGGCCTGGGTTATGAAAGACCTCAGGATGTTGCAAAAACGGTAGTTCAGTAGAGCCAAGATAACTTTGTGTGCAAGGACCAGGCCTAATGTCTGAGCAGTGCTTGGTGATACACTCTCCCGGGAAAATTGTATTAATGATTACTTAACCTCTTGCTTCCCAGTATTATGATATCCTGACATACGTAGAAAAGTAACACTATCTTACTGTGCTTTGGGGTAAACAGGATGCTGAAGGATATTAGAAGAGCGCCCTGTACTACAGGACCAACCTGACATCTTACAGTGGGTCAACATCACAGCACACCTCTAACCAATTTAGTGAGGAAGCTCTGACCTTGATACAATAAAAAAATAACAGCTTGGACCTGCATGGATCACAATTTAATTTAGGAGGGTGCAAAAAGGCCCAACTTGGGAGGGGAAAAAGTGGGACAAATGAAGGAGAGGCTAACACTATTGAAAAAGAAATGCACTTACTACTGAACTTATGTAACTGTATATCACCTTTACAATACAATTTAAAGGGAAAAAAAAGTCTGGGAAAAAAACCTGATCCTTATAAAAAAAACAAAACAAAATATAGTATATTGAGGAACCATAATTTGAACACTGGTCCATAGAAGAAAGAATAGAACTGACAAAACAATCTTAATTTGGTAAATATGCTGTTTAGTTAGCCAAACACAAGTTTAAACAGGCACAGTGTTCTAGTTTGGTAGATTTGCCCAAGATTTTTTATATATACTACAAGTTTAAAACTAAAGCATCCTCAGTTTAAAAAAAAATTTTAGCAACTCGCAGAAATTTTAGCAACTCACAGAATCCAGGAAAGCATTAGTCTTAGGATAAGGGTTTATTATAGGCAAAGATGACAAATTAGAACCAGAAAAACAAGAGACACATAGGATATATTCTGAGAGAGTTCCAAAAGCAGCACTTCTTGGTTACTCCACTGGCATCAAAATATGACAATATGATGGAATACTGCCAGCGAGAAGCTCACAGCATTTCAGTGCCAAAGTTTTCAGTTGAGGCTTTATTACATACACATAGTTGGAATTAATTACTGCTGTTTGGTTCAACTCAGTCTCCATCCCTCCACTCTCCTTCTAATCAGGCTCACATGGTTGACGTTTCTGGCTTAGTCAGCACCCATCCTGAGTTAGCTCCTAGCATAAGCCCTCTAGAGGCTAATCATGAATTGCTTCAGTGATACAAATTGACAGATGTGAGCCCAAAGATCTCATTTTGAGGGTAATTCTACTGTTCTAGAGATGATCTCTCAAGAGCCGAGACGAAAACCCAGTCTCTTTTTAGGGATGCTACATTCCACATAGACCTATTCCAATTAAGTGTTAAATCTACTCAAGTGTTTATTCAGGCCAGCATACAAAGACAGAGTGAGAAGCAAGATGGGCAAGATTCCTGCCCTCGTGGAGAGCACTGCATTATGGGTTCTCTTTTCACCCTTATGTGATTTGGGGGTGCAAACTAGTGAAGACAACAACAGACCAAACCAAGGGCCCGCACATGTGATTACCAGTAGTCAGCATGGAACTTCTTGTGCCCAGGGAAAGATGGCATTTGACATCCTGACCAGGAAGCCATGTAACATGTGTCCTAAGATTGACAACCGAAAGGATCAGAAGAAGGAAAACCTGGTGTATTTTTCTTGAATTTAGTTTTACAGAGAAGGGCAAAGAAAAGGCTTTAAAAAAAAATAAAAATATACAGGGGGAGGGGGGAGGGGGGTATGAGGGACAAGGTAACAAACAGTACAAGAAATGTATACAATGCCTAACGTATGAAACTGTAACCTCTCTGTACATCAGTTTTATAATAAAAACTTAAAAAAAAATAAAAATATGTAAAATAAATATAGCTTCTGGAGTTAGTTTCTATCATTCTGTAAGGTTGTTTAGTAAGGAAAGTTGACTAACAAGTAGGCTTATGGGTTTTTGCTATTGAAAGAAAACGTAATCAAGTTCTCTCTGTGTTGAGAGATGAAGTCTCTCAACACAGAGAAAAGTAAAGTAAAGAAAGGCCTCCATCAAAACTTCTTAAAAAAAAAAAAAAAGATCATTCTGTTTGCTTTAAAATAATAAGTAAAACCTAAGCGTAATTCTAAGCAGAAGAATCTGACTCACTGTTTAAAATCCACCAAACCAGTATTTGGAATTATTAGGGTAATTATATGTTAATATAATGATTATCATGATTGAAGTTGTCTCATACTTAGGATTTTATTTTTTCCTGAGTAATTTTTATCATACCTTCTTTATCCCCTTCTGTTTTTGGGGTTTTTTTCCTCCTTCCCTCCCTCAGTTGCTACTGGGAGAGCAGTTGAGGTGAGAGAAAGGGAGAAAACAATTGCCTAACTCTTAAACTACTTGAATACCAGGGTTGATCAAGTTGTTCTGCAAGGACAGATTTCTTTGAAATACATCTCAAATAAATTCTCAAATATAAGCACTTACTAAGTCATGGGATTTCATGAATATGTTGTCACAGAAATGACAATCTGCGTGTGATAGTTTGTTTTCTTAAATGGTTAGAAGAACTACTTAAAAAATTATAATGTCATTATAGTTAAGGTATAGCCAAGTCCCAGGCTGAGGGACAAGTCTGGCTAACATGAAATTCCTTTGGGTTTAGAGCAGAAAGGAATTATAAGTAAAAATTAGAAATAATTTTGTCATTTTAAATTTGGAGAAAATCCTTTATTTGTTCTGATGAAAATGTCAGTAGTCACAGAACTGTGGTAAAAATAATGAAAAATCACTGGTCTGGGTCTGCTTAAATTGAAAACATTTTTAATTAAAGTTTTATAGTATGTTGTACTTCCATTGCCTCACTGTGTCTCATCTTGTTCTTTTATTCAGTTCTCTTCTAGGTTTGAATTGCTTTAATTTTTGAGTTAAACTTTAAGTTATATCTTCTTATTTATTCATCTTTTTGTTTCTGTACTAGTTTTGAGGTCTCTTAGTTGCATCAGACCATTTTCATCTATTTCTTTTCTAGATTATTACAAAGACCTACTTTTAAAGAAAGGATTATAAGTTTGAATGGTAGACATTTTGTTGTTGTTGCAAAATACTTTTAACTGATTTCAGCAAATCGGTGCCAGTATAAGTCTTTAACTGGTGAATAGTATTCATAATGCTTACCAGTGTTACAGTAAAGTTCTCCACAGTTATTTAGTAATGTTTGTGACAAGCAACCCAAGTCATTGAGATTACTTCCATCAATTGCATATAGCTAAGATCAAATTCCTTTGGTTTTAGAGGAGAAATTATGAGCCAAAATTAAAAATAATTTTGTCATTTTCGACTTGGGAAATATCTTTTGTTTCTTCTGATGAAAATGTTAGTAGTCATGGCGTGTAGTAAAAAAGAATGATAAATAACAGAAAGCTTAAGGAACTCTGGATATGAAAAACAGATCTACAAAAAGCAAGCTTTTAAAAGCAAATTATATGTGTAAAAACTCTTAATTTTTGGTAATATATGTTTAGTTAAATAAGTGCTCAAAATGATAATCTTAGGAAAGAGTAGGGTAGATCTTAGCTATATGCAATTGATGTAGTAATATCAATTGGTGTATTTCAAGTCTTGTTGCTTCTGTTGAATTGTGGTATTTCCAATGAAGAACACTTTTTTAGCTTTAAGATATTATTAGGCATTTGTCATTACATATTTATCAGCCGTATTCACTAGTTATTAGTGTTTTTCTTTAAAAACAAAAAACTCTTATACTCCCCCAAAGGAACAAACTGCTGTTGATATGGCTCAAATGGTAGAGCACTTATCTAGCAAACATAAGGCCCTAAGTTCAAAACCCAGTCCTTTAAACAGGGGCAAATAAGTTCTTCCAGGGGAGAATGATGGAGGGGGTAACACTGATCAAGATGCCATATAAACTGGCAGATTGAATTCAAACTACTTTGTACTACTTAAATATAATTGGCCAAATATTGACCCCTCCCTCCCTCCTTCCCTTTCTTCCTTCTTTCCTTCCTTCTTTCTCTACCCTTCTTGTCTCCCTTCTTCCCTCTTTCCCTCCCTATGGGCTAATGATTGAACTCGGGACCTTATAAATGCTAAGCCTAGATAATTTTGAATCTTAGTGATGAATCCTTAAGTTTGTTATATTAATCTGCTTTGTCTGTGTTGGAAAGCCTCATCTGGGAAATGATGGATTCAGAATGGCTTGTTTCTAAGTGCTTCCAACTCTTAAATTTCTAAGGCATCTAAAGAACTTCAAATGACATTGACTAAGGGAAGGATTACCTTCTTTTTTGTATTTGAAATACTGACAAATGAAGAGAGGAAGGGGAGAGTACAGTTAAGAATTTAATGTATATCTTACAAAATTAAGAAGAGAGAGGGAGGGAGTGAGCTGGGGAGGAATGGGTGAGAACATTGAAAGGGGTGGTGACATTAACCAAGATATATTGTAGTCATAATCAGCTTTATTAAATGGCAACTTCATTGTACAGCTACTTAAAGATAAAATGAAATTGCTTAAAATATTCTGTTGTTAATATTTATGTGATAACATCGAGAGAATTTTCTCCATTGAACATGTGTCTAGAAACGTTGTGTTCCTTTAAACATAACATTTCTATATTACTTCACATGTAATGTTTCAGACAGTAAAATGTAGAATAAGTTATTACTTAAGCTATTAAGTTAACTTAATAACCTGGTCTTCACATTTCTTAAGTACGCTCTTGATTTGGCTAAAAATATAGGAAGATAAATTGAGAAACTAAAACTACCATTTTGACTTTATTTCCCTGTCAACAGAGGAGATTACCTAAAAATTTAAAGCACATCTTTCTAAGGTAACATTTACCTCCTCACATCTTTAGCAGCTATCAGACATGACATGGGACATATTCATTGACCCTAAAAATTTTCATCAGTATCATGCACTGAAAGGGGGCAGCCCCAGCCAGACAAGAGGCTCATTTCAATTTTAACGGCTGTAATTAAAGGTTAATTCACTGAGTCAGGATTAACGAGGAAAGTACAAATGATAGGCAAGCAGCTGCCTTTATAATACAAGATTAGAACAATGCAATTACAATAAGAATTAGAAAAAATCAACTTCCAGAAAGGATCTTTTAATGAACGAATTAAATTGTAATCTTTAAACAAGTATATAAAATAGAGCTCCTAATCCTGTAAAATGATATTATATACTTAAGCATATTTCATTAACTGTCAAAATAATGCCTAACACTACGAAGTTTTCTGGTTTGTGAGTTACTTTGCATATATATGTCTGGATTGTTAACTAGCAAGACATCTCAAGGCTCCTTTTAATTATGCTCAGATCTTTCCTGAATCTCAATTCATCTTTCCTTTTACCTACCTATCAAGTCTCTATTCTGTGTATACCTTTAAACTACTTTGAAGGTAGTATGTACCTCCTCACATCTTTAGCAATCTATCCCCATCAAATCCTACCCCAATGATACTCCCAGTTATAAGTATACCTTCAAACTACGTTTCTTATATGGTATATTTTTAAACCTCGTTTTTATCTAGTGTTCACTTAAAAATTGACATATCATTTTACATACATTCTGTTTATATAATTTATAATTACTCAAAGTTTAAGCTCATCACTATATTTTATGCAGTTCATAGTACAACACATTTTTTTGTGACATAGCTTTAACCTTGGGACATTGATATAAGCTTTTATATGGGTTGTATATTTCCTACATAACTACTAAAATACTTTTTGTGTTAAGCATTCTTTTATGAAGTCCCTTGCATAATGATTGGCACATAGTAAGACCTCAGCAAATATCATTTTAATCAGTTTTATGTTAATATGATTTAAACCATTTGCTCATTTTTAATTGGTTGCATCCTCAATTTTATCAGATTTTGTACAGCTATTACAGGATTTGAAAAGAAATTGTAGGCATTTAAAGATAAAAAGAAAATATTTGTCCATTACAAATTCAGGCTATCGAAAACTATTCCTCAAAAATTGAGATTCCATAAAAGGGCATCATATATTGTCAATCACACTGGAACTAATTCAGTGTAATAAATCTGTATGCAAGAATAAATCTAGGTATTGATTCCTAAAACCTAATAATTCAATTGCATCATTGCTAGAAAAAAATATATGGTGCTATGTGAAAATTATGTAGCTTGTGATATGCAAATTATGAGCACTGCTGCTATTACAATAGAAATGACTTATAGATATAATATAGACTTGTTAAAGTGATCTTTTTTATTTTGTTGTTAAGCTGACAAGTATTAGAGAACATGCTTTATGTATACTTTGTGAGAAGTCTAAGGAAAATTGATAGTGTTTCATTGGTATTTAGATTATCCCAAGCATTGTATTTGGAGTGGGACAGCATGCTGTTTTGAACAATGTTTTGACATTAAGAACTCCACAAAATAGTATTTAAGCCCCCTTTGGCGTGGGCAGTTGATAACTTTTCATTCATAATTAGCTCATAGAGAACCGAGAGACATTTCAGGGAAATTGAACTGTCAGTGGGTAGAAACAAGCATTTGACCTCATCACATTGAGTGGGGCCCATCATAATTTGTTCATTTGGTGCCCATCAGCCCAGCCTCATCTCTCATACGGCACCTTGCTGACCTTCCCTCTCCAATTCCGCTCAGTTCAGCTTTAATTATGACTCTGCAGACCTGAAGAAATATTGCAGCTTGCTCTCAAAAACCCTGAACTGCCACTCACCAAAAGATTGGTTTTTAACAGGTAATAAATGCCCAGAGGAAATGGTACTATGTCCATACAGAGAATCATGGCTTCTTTTGAGATTTTCCTGGCTCTCAAGTGTGTCACTGTTGCCTGGTGAAATTGTATTCCTAATGCAGTAAGCTTGTGACTAAATTCACTGCTAAAAGGAAATATCATGAGTACTTTAACTTAGGTAACTTTTTACTCCACAGACGAAATTCTCAGTTACTTGGTTATCTAGTCAATTTGTTGAGTCCTTTTTCAAATTATAGAAAGTTGAGAAACATAATTAAGTCATTTAGGTAAAATATTCATATTTTTAGAATATTGCATTTTTACTTTTTTAATTAATAATTACTTTGGGGGATATTAACTACTCCAAAAAGAGAAAACAAGCAATCATAAACTCATCCTCTACCAATATAATTGTAATTCATCCAATCACCTGGCCAGAGGAACCCACCGAGTACTCTGCTGAGTTAACAGTGTTGTCTCTAATGATAAAAGTAAACAGAAGTTTAAAATAAAGTTAAAAATGAAGTTTAAAATAAACACTCAGATTACCTACCATGCAACACACCATGACTATATTTTTGAAATGCAAGTTGACAGCAATCAGAGTCTATGTAGAAAAAAATACAAAGCTTTGAAAATAATAAAACTTCTGCTTTCAAATTATATCCCTAAAGATTTCACTGCAAATAAAAATATTGAAAATTGTAGTCCCATACTGCATATCCTTGTACTGAATGTTAAACTGTCAGCAGGATTTTCAGGTCATTTGACAAAAAGGATACAGGTGCAGTAGCTAGCAGTGAAGGTGACTGCTAGTTTCATCAATCACTTTGCCTTTCTTTAAGTTGATACATAATGGACCCCTTCAATCAGCTTCCTTGTTCTTTGTCACTTGTTTGGAAAGAAGAAGGAAAAAAAGAAAGGTGGAAAGGCTGGACTCTAAAGTCAAGGTTAGGAAATGACTTGTTAGTTATTTACTCAGGGCACAGAGGATGTCAGTTTGACGTCCTCTTCATAAAATGTCCTGTTTGTCCATGGAGATAAAAAGAATTAGGAGCCCATGCAGGCCTTTTGCCCTGCAGTGATGCTCAAAGGAGTGCTTGCTCCTAAGTGTAAATTTGAAGTTGAGACAGAGCATGTCTTACAGCAGAAAATGTTAGAATGCGTGTCCATTTTGCTTCTGGAAATTGCATCAAGTGTTTAATCAAAAAAGCATCGTGGTTGGTAGATTGTGAATACACAGTAGTCATCAACAAATTAGTCTTATGCCTTCTATCATACTTAAGTCAGAATTTTCTCAAATTCCTAGACTAAAGAAAAGGTTGAAGTTTTCACATAACTTTTTTGCTAAAACCATAGATACACCACTCACCAACTTTGAACACCTTGCTCATTTTAAATACTCAGAGAGTAGATATGACGGTTTAAAGAAACTATAAAAAATCACTGAGTTATTTTAATAAGTTCCTCATTAGAAACAAGATGTTTTAACTAAAAGAATACCACATACCTAGAGAAAGTTATCATCAGTTCATTAGTTCTTTGATAAATGGGGGGACACAGAATGGCAACACAAGTCTTTTTTTTCCCCCATCCCTTTTGAGCACATTATAAATGCTCTGAGCCTCACTCATGCTTTCTGGGGATATGTTTTTATGGATATGTGGTTCAGTACCTCTATCTTATTTCAAAGCCGTAAACCAAAGGGTGTTATTTTATATGTCAAGAGGCAGTATAATGGTCTGAGCAAGTCTTATATTAAACATAAAAATTATGTATCATAGCTGTGTGAAACTTTTCTTAGGTTCCCAAGAACAGTTTGGGGTAAAATAGTAATTATATGTTAATGTTCTTTATAGTCTTTACACTCTTGTTATTTGTGAAGGTACCTAGTTCTCTTTTGCTCTCAAGTAAACTTTAGGGATTGTAGTTTTCTTTCTACTTGTTTTGGATGTGTGTGTGTGTGTGTGTGTGTGTGTGTGTGTGTGTGTTGTTGGAGTTTGAACTCAGGCCTTGTTCTCACTTAACTTTGCTTATTTGCCCTCTGCTCTACAAATTGAGCCACGCCTCCAATCCTACCTTTTGCTAGTTATTAAGTCTCATGGACATTTTACTGGGGCTGGCCTCAGACCCCTGTCCTCTGGATCTGTGTCTCTTGATAAGCTAGGGTGATAGGTGTCAGCCATGGACATGACTGACTAATGTTTTTCCTTATGGAAATCTTCAGATCTGCTTATTTCTATTAGTAAATGTGAATGAAAGCTGTGAAATCTTGTTCTTAAGATGAAATGATACATTTCTGAAAAGACCCAACATGAGTTGGAAAATTATTACATACACTATGATTATTTCCCTGGTTCTTATTTAGTTGGTATGTTATATGAACGATAGTTAAACCATAACTAACCTGTCTCAAAGCTTACTGCTTATCAAATTTCATGCTTTAAACCAGATGATTATATTCATGTTTCCTCTCCCTGAGAACTAAATATGGAAAAGAGGATCCCTGGGTGACCACCGTTTCCTAGGGAAGTATAAAATATAGGAGTCAGAAATATGTAATAAAGAAAACAGAGTAGAAGCTAAGCTTTTTTTCTTTTTGTAAGTTGAGTGGAGAGTTAAGTAGCTATCATTTGTAAAACTTCATTAATACCATACAACGTCTTGACTGACTTAGCTGTGACTCCTTACATGTTTGCGTGGCAACTTCTTAACTTGTAGAGAACACAAGGAAAAGGTACTACTACTCAGTGATAACGTGGGTGGGCAATATCCTGTATTAAAGTGGCACTATGTTCTCAAAGAGTTGGATTTATTTCTGGACACCAGCGTTTTTAAAAGCAATGCATCATTCTCCATCCAACAAATGCCTTCCATAGCCAGTAATACGTTGGTTTGTCCATTTTCAGCCTGTAGTACAAAATAAATGAAAGCCAAGGACATTACAATTGGGAGGGAAGGAGGACTATTATTTAAAAGGCTTTTAAATGATGTCACTATATATTCTTTTAACAACATCCTTTAAAAGCCTTTGAAAAAATAGTCCCTCCCTCAGTTGTTAACAAAGACTGTACTGAGGACTGCTCTTTAAAAGGCTGTTAAATGGTGATCCTATATTTTTTAACATCAACATCATTTAGAAACCTTTTAGAGAACAGTGCTCTTCACCCACACTAACAGAGAGAAAAAAAGACATGGGGGAAGGGATTACTTTTTTAAAGGCCTTTGGATGGTACTATCAATAAATACAGCAATATTGTTATAAAAGCTTTTTCCAATGGTGATTCAACTTTTTTGATATGTACTTTTAACCTCATGACCCTTTGTTATTTGACAGATTGGTGTTTTAACATTGACTGAAAACTCAATTTACTAATAATCCCAAAAATGCCTTTCATTAAACTTTTTATAGTTTACAAATCAATTTCACATATCTGATCTCATCTGATCCTTGAAACAGCTCAGTGAATAAGATAGAGTATGTATAATTAGCCCCATTTTACTGAAGCGAAAAATAGGAGCACCTTAAGGTTTTGATTTACCTAAGAACTCATTTGAGGCGAAACTATAACCTAAGATCTCACTTGAGTTGAAACTAGAACCCATTTCACTTGGCATTTGGTCCAGTGCCCCCATCTACCTGTCTCTGGCTACTGCCCTTATCTCATTCTTTCTTTCTTTTTTTTTTTTTAAATAGCCCTGTTGGTTTTCTCAACAAGCCAACAAGCCAAAGTATTACAAGTTGATTACTTAAAATTAGTGTAAAAATTGGTTTCTTTAATTTCCTACTGAAGATAGATCTATAGATGGTAACTTTTTTTCTTTTTCATTTATTGTTATTGTAAAGGTGATCACAGAGGGGTTACAGTTATATAAGTCTGATAAAGAGTACATTTCTTTTTTTTACCAATGTCACCCTTTCCTCATGCTCTGTTTCCTCTCCCCCATTCCCAACCACAAGTTGTATAGTTCATTTTCAACGTAGTGTCCAGTGAGTACCACTGCTGCATTTGTTCACCCTATGTCCTACTATTTCTGTGCTCCCTCTTACCCTCCTAAAGACAGATAAACAAGACAAAAGGAAATGAAAACAAAAACAGCAACAAAGCAAATAAACCTCTGTTTCCACTTCTTGGAGTTGGTTGCAATAAACATTATTTTGGATGGGCAGCTACACATAGCTATTGTTCCTTTGTGATCCTCCCCTGAGAATATCCTACTTTAGTCTCTTCATTTACATTCTATGAATGCTTAGAGACTAGTATAACTTATCATGTCCTAATGTATTCTTTTTTCTTGGTTGTAATGGTGTTGTTAATATTGCAATCCCTATGAAATATGGCATTTAGTATCATCTCAATGTATAATTTTTTCTGGATATTATAGTACTCCAGACTTTTTCTTCAGATTCCTTTGCCTTACATATGCTTACAAAAAATCACCTAAAATTCATATCCAGTGCATTTTTGTGCTTTTTTCTTACTATCTTTAAGTCATTTTACTATACAAATCCAAACTTAGAGAAATTAATTGTCCTCTTTTCATCAAATTATTTGAAGATCTTCTAACTTGCCAATCCTAACTGTGCTTGACAAGAAGGAACCAACAAATCTTTGCTTCTGAAGAAAGACGTTTCACTTGTCAAAAACAGATGTCGCCTGGGAACACAAAGCCAGTGCTAGAGTCTTAGCAGATAGGTTCCAGTCCCAGGCATTGACTCAGAAAGATTTGTTCAGCCCTTGTCCTGTAATGTAAAGAAAACTGGATCCGTAGAAGGCTTTGCTAACACAGGCTGGACTCCAAAAGGTCTAAAGCTTCTACATAGCAAATAACCTTCTCTCCTGGTTCCCACCTCCTCACAGAAGAATTTGAAATATTTGTACACAGAGTAAGAAAACATGTTTATTTTAGTGTCTGTGTCTGTGTTTCTATCTATCTCATGGTATTAGAGAACCCATTTCCCATCCTTGCCCTGTGTTAGGAATTTTTTGGCAACCTGTGGTACTTGGTACTGGCATCCCGTGTGTATAGAGATCCTTTCCCCCTGGGTAACACCCAACAAAAACATCCCTGGAGGGATGGGTTACTTAAATTAACACAGGTTAATGCAACTCCCTTTCCAGTTTGTACATCAATTAAGATATGCTTCTTTTCTTACCTATAAGACTTTATCTAGATGAAAGCCATATCCCTCATCCCAGAAGACCCAATCCTGTAACTTAAAATTCACTTTAGAGGCAGTAGTTGCATCTCTGAAATAATAGGTCAACCATTAGTTTTCCTCACACTCCCACTGTGATGTGGTCTGGCTTTTCTGAGAATCTCTATTTTGATGTTGAAACTTGTAGGAAATATTTGCAGCATGACCTCGCTCACAATGACCTATAATTTTGTCTTGACAAAACCATTATTACCTGCAGGATTGTTGGTGTAAAGCTCCCAGGTGGTACTTCTACTCCAATCCATTTTTATCATCATCTTCCTTCCTTCTATGAAGCCAACTGACCATGTTCCGGTCCCTTCCTTGCCATCCTTATCTTCAGATCTCTTAATCACTGATGACCATAATGTCTCATACGTAATCTAGAGATTTCTAGACCACCATTGTCCTATCATTCATATGAATAACCTATGTAGTTTTTCACCTCTTTGCTCATAGGGTTTCAACCACACATACTTTTTAACTCAGAAATCCAATCTTGTGCTCTTGATGGACCTGTGATGCACCTAAGGCCCTTTATTCTTCCAAATTTTATTTCAGAGCTTAAATTTAAATAAGCCCTGAACAACAGATGTCAGTGTTCCCACAGATATGAATATCGAGATAGCTAGAGATAAGGTAACTTTTTTAGTAGCATGGGGCTAGTAAGTTACATGCCAACTTCAGTTTGTCTTTCTGTGTTCAAAGTTGTAATTTCCACCATATGTTGTTGAGCATATAAGGGAGCTACAATTTTAAGAAAATTATTTTGCAGAAGCATATGGTATAAATTGGAGTATAAAGAAGGGAAGACCAGTTAAAGTGACTTTTACAGTATGCAAGAAAAACAATAATGGAGTCAAAGACTGGAAGGGATGCCAAATTGTTAATTACAGTTAATTCTTAAGGAGATTCTACCTTTCTATCTATCTAATCTATCTGTAGATGAATCTATGTTAGCTACCCTGCACTGATATCTTCCTATTTTGCTTCCTTCTTATAGCTAGGATGACAGATACATACCATCATTCCTGATTTATTTGTTAAGGTCTTCCTAACTTTTTGCCTGGCAGACCTTGAACCACAATCCTCCTGATAGCCACTTTCTGTGTACTTGAAATCACATGAGCCACATGCCCGACCTGGGATCTTAGGTTTTATTTCCATAGTATTTCAGATACTTTTCAACAAATACTCACTTTTTAAAGACAGAAGTTTAAGAATAGTTTGAAGTGTCCATCAAGTAATAGCTATTCAGGAACCTAATATCTGAGGATTGAGGCTCAAAGACAGCAGCAAAGTTTACAAGACTCTAATTAGCCAGAAAATCCTAGGCTGGAGATGTGGTTCAAGAGGTAGGGTACCAGTAATGAGCAAATCAAGGCTCTCAGTCCAAGCCCTGATAACAGTATTGAAAAAAAAGAAATGAATGCTAGGAACAGTGCACATTTCTAAGTGTTGGAGTCTTATAAATAGAATTCAAAGACATCATTGCATCTCAGGCTTGTTACCTTTTTTTGTATTTTATCATTCATATTTTGAATGAGAAAGCAACAGAACCACTAATACCAAATGATTATGATATCTGTTATAAAGCAGCATAACACAAGGCATAATTTTTTTGTATGTGTGTAGAGTATTCTGGATTCTGGTGAAATTTACCATAACCAAATAATGGAATCCTTACAATAAATACTTTGAAAATCAGATATTTTTTATTAGTAGTATTAAAGTGAAAGTTATAAAGTTAAAAGGGAAAGATACATACACACACAAACATCATTTTAGGTTTTAAGCTTATTTTTTAATATTAAATATACTGACAATTTTTTTAAAAAAACATTAAATATACTGACAGTAAAGCTTTCATATTCACCTTTGGAGAGAGGAAAGAATAGAGTAGTATCATAAAGTAATTCTTCATCTCAAAGCCAGTATAAAGGGAATATGTCCTACATCCAGGGGGCCACAAACTTGATAGGGATCAAACCTTGTACTTCCTAGGCAAGTGCTTCTTCCACTGGGGTATATCCCCAGCCCAACAAACTATTTAAAAAAAATAATAAAAGGCCAGATAGTAAATATTTTCAGCCTTCTGAATCATAACCACTTAACATTGCCATTGTGGTACAAAAGTTGATATAGTATATAAGTGAGTAAGTGTGTTTCTGTTGCAGTAAATATTTATAAGCACTTAAAATAGGAGTTTCCTATACTTTATAAATTTTCTTTTGACTTCTCAACCCTCTGAAAAATGTAGACTTAAAGCTAAGGACTGGTGAACACACACCTGTAATCCTAGCTGCTCAGGAAGCTGAGATCTGCAGTACCACAGTTGAAGGCCAGCCCAGGCAGAGCAGTTTGCTATATACCATCTCCAAATAACAAGTGCAAGAATAAATAGAGACTTAGGTCAAGTGATAAGATGCACAAAACTCTGATTTCAAGCCTCAGAACCACCACCACCACCACCAATAAAAAAGAGTAATAACCATTCTCTGTGTGCAAGTTATATAGAAATTATCAAATAGCCAGTGGATTATATTTGACCTCCAGCTATCATTTGCTGGTGCCTTCCTCCTTAGCACCATGCATAAGTTAACATACTCATTTAATGTTCATAATACATTTTTAAATGCATTGGTTTAAAAATAAGTGAGAACGTAATTTATCATAATCTATACTGATTACTGAAAGTGGGTTTTCACAATTACTTCCTAGAATACCTAATTTACCCACATAAGAAAGTTCTCCCTATGATCACTTACCTAGTCTCTACGGGAAATAGTCTGAGATTCACTTACCTAGCTCGTTAGTCTCTATGGGAAATAGTCTGGGATATATTGAAATCTATTAGTTCTAGGAAGGTTATTTATATACTATCAAACCAGAAAGCCATGGTGAAAGAACCATCCACATTCACCAGACATTGCTTTGGCTTTGTTCCTTTGGTGATGAATAAATTAGATAAAACTGCTTTTTTCCAGATGTCGCCAGTATTGAAAATATGAAGACATTCTTTAATTTGTCTCTAACTGATATAAGAGAATCCCTTCACAAATTTTGCTCCTGAGTAGCATTCTACACTTGAGCTGCACCTCCAGTCAGCTTCACAGATTTTAAAGATTAACCTTGATGTGTTACTGAGAATGAGTATTATACTCAACAGTCACTTTACAGTAGTTGTACAGAGACTTATGTTGAAGTTTGGTGCATTCTGATCCCATTTTGTATTCGTGATAAACAAAAATGTAATAGGAAAAATCATTAGAATATCCAGTGTTTTAACTTTATTCATAAAGCTTGGAACTTCAAAGTATCAATAGAGGATGCTGAAAATGCATTTTACTTTTACTTTGGTCAGATGACTGTGATCTGATTTCTTAATTTCTATATTCGAAACCTTTTGAATTAGGTATATAATTAAAGCCTAACATTAAAAAAATAGTGTAATTCAGCAATAAAAATTCAAGAATAAAGTTTTATTTTCTAGATAAAATATATTTTATTGTATCAAATTTTAATGTTACTTTATAATGGTAAATTCCTTTAAAAGAATATTTAAACTATGTTGCATACTTCCTACCCCCACCAAGACATCAAAACATTGTAATCGTATATTAACTGTGTAAATTTTGCCTTTTTAAACATTGTGCCTTACTTTACTAAGTTTTGTTGAAATCTAGCTCTATATTTCAGAAAAATAACAGTATTTTATTCTTAATGAATAATAATTTACTCTTAAAAAGTCTAAAATCCTCATAATGTTTGTATTTGCCTATGATATACATTGCTTATCTGTTTATTAAACTTACTCAATACATGAATCCATAAAAAAAGGAAAATTCTCCCTATGTATAATAAATGGTTGTAAATAAGTAGTGATTTAAGATTTGAATATATTTCTTTTGAGTCTATGCTTTAGGTAAGAATTGACCAAATTTGCCTTTTCCTTTTGTAATCCTGACCTAGTTAGTAGATTTAATGCAATGAACTGAAAGTAAAATAAAGACTCACTCTCTCTACGGCATATTGATAAAATGACAACATTGTAGCTTTCTGCTCCACAAAATTGAGACATACATTGGCTTTAAAATCACTAATTTTAAATATGAAGCTTACCTCTGTTTACAGCTATTTTCTTACCTTATCGTTTTTATAAATCATATATAAATTGATTCTGCTATAAAATAAGCCAAACAGATAGATACAAAGAAATCATTTAATATCCTGCAGATCTTCAATGTTTTTTAAATTTAGAAAGCAGAATAGATTGTTAATGCTAAAAAATGATTGAGTAATATGAATTAAAGCATAAAGGTTGGGAAACATTGTTTTCATAAAGCTTTATGTGGAAATATCATCTTTGAAATACTAATGCAGGTGCTGAACAAGGTTTATTTTAAGCCACTTACTTTATATTCCATGTTTTATTTTTCAAATCTCATTCTAAATTTTATAATTCAATCATTTTGAACAGCTATGTTCAAAAGAAGTTTTACAACTTTAATCTTAATAATCTCCAAAAAAGCAGACATGCTATGTCATAAAATAACTATTAGTGACTAGTTTGTATCCTATAAATCTAACTTGAGTTGATAATATGGTCCATTACCAGCTAACTGCACAGAGTATTTTTCATTTTACACTCTTCAGTTACTTTTTAGTGAAGTGTTAAAAAATATGAAGCTTTTCTCCTCTCTAAAATTGCACGCTGTCTGTCTGTTATTAGGGAGATAACAGCTCTTATAAATGTTTCAGTAAGCACTAAGTAGACAGTTATGTGCACTCTCATTCCACGCTTATTTGCTTACTGTAATAAACTGATAAAATATGTGTGGTTTGTCTCTGTGTATCTGCAGGCATCATGAGTCACATAGATTTCCTTTAGAAATAATGTTGTGTCTGCAGAATTGATTGCTTATTTTCACAAACCATCTAAAGATACACAAACGACTTTTATTATTTAAACATATACTGGGTAAAGATTTGTAGAGGATCATCTTACTGTTACTTGATGCTTTTTGTTCTTTTAACTCTTGGGGGAAGCTATACTACTATAGCTATTGAACTGATTACTTCCTTAAGAATATGTCATAGTACAGGTGATCCGTATCATTTCCTTATAATGCAGCAAAATTTTTAACTCTTTGAACATCAGTGATCGGATAATTAAATCAAAATCTAATCTTTTCTAGCATTATTTCTTGCCCTCTGCTTTTTATACAAACTTGATTAAAATAATCCTTACAGCTGAAACTAGATTTTGCTAGTATTTCTACCATAGGAGGGCTAATAGTTAAGTTGTGTGTCTTTAAAAGATAGCATTTTAAAATTTCTGTGCAGTTAAGTATAATAGAAAATTTCAAGTCATTTCCTGAAATAAATGTTAGAATTAATCATCTCCACCCATCACCACATTGCAGTGAGACAGCTGTAGTATTTTTAGGAAATATGAGAATTGAACAGTCAGCATCCAAGTACAGGTATACCCAATTCTAGAAGTGTATTATTTGTAAAAATCTATATTTAAAATAGTAAAAATATACTTTGTGCCAAAGTGGTAAGATTATGTTTTATACAAGAATTTAAGTGAGTTAGTAGATAGGAAAACAAGTAATAAAAGTTAATTATATATTGTGTTAAAGAAAGAATCAAGTGGCTATGGAAAAAGAAAAAATGGAATCAGGAGGAAGAAATGCAGTTGGATTAAACCTCATTAATTGAGTAACAATGGAGCAAGACAAGTCAGAGCTAAGCCATAAGGGAGGAAGCATATTCCAGGCAGAGGGACTGCCCAGCGCCAAGGTCCTATGGTAGGGCTATGACCCACATAAAAGTATTGCCAATGGAAAGCTAGGAGCTGGTGGCTCAGACCCGTAATCCTAGCTATTCAGGACTCTGGTATATGAGGATTATAGTTCAAAGCCAGTCCAGGCAGGAAAATCTGTGAGACTCCTATCTCTGATTATCAAAAAGCTGGAAGTAGAGCTGTGGCTCAAGTAGTAGAGCATTAGCCTTAAGCAAAAAAGCTCTGGGACAGTGCCCAGGCCTGGTGTTCTAGCCTCACAAATAGCACCAGAAAAAAAAAAAAAAAAAAGATTGCCTATAGAGTTAGGGTGACTGGAATGGAGTGAGTAGTTGTTTCAACAGTAATAGGAAAAGAAGTGAAAAGACCCTAAGATTAGGCTCCAAGATCTGAAAAAAATTCTTATAATAAACTCTTAGCAAATCAGCACAATACAAAATTAACATGAAAAATACTTACTGCTTTGGGGCATATTAATAGCAAATATGCTGAGAAACAAGGAAAATAATCTTATTTACAATAGTCTCTCCCCCTCAGAAGCAACCTCCAAAACCTAGGAATAAACCAAGAAGGTGAAAAACTTCTACAATGAAAACTATATAACACTGAAAAAAGAAATTGAAGAAGAGAACTGGAAGATGTAAAGACCCACCGTCTTTGTGGGTTGGCAGAATTATTCATTATTAATATAGAAACACAAACAGGTATGAGCTGGTGGCTCATACCTGTAATTCTAGATACTCAGAAAGTTGAGCTCTGAGAATCATGGCTCAAAGCCAGCCCAGGCAGGAAAGCTCATGAGCCTCATATCTCCAGTTAACTACCAGAAAACCAGAGGCTGCGCTGTGGCTCAAAACGGTAGAGCACTCACCTTGAGTGAACTCAGAGTGAGTGCCCAGGCCCCCAAGTTCAGGCCTCATGGCTGACATCAAGCAGTCAGAACAATCATAAGCAAAAAGACCAGTGCCAGAGGGATCACAACTCCAGATTTCAAATGAGACTGTAGCGTTCTACTAAGAAAACCAGCATGGCACTAACAAAAACAGGCACATGGACAACTGGACTAGAATAGAGGACCCAGAAATAAGCTTCCATCGTTACCACTAGTGATTATCCATAAAGATGATTTTTTAAGGCATTGGAGAAAAGCCAACAAACATCTTCAACAAATAATGTCGGAAAACTGGATATCAGCATTGAGAAGACTCAATGAGATTCAGTCTTTGTCTCTCATGCTATGTGAAAATGAGTTCAGAGTGGATCAGTTCAAAATGGCCCTGAGTTCAAGCCCCAGGACTGGCACCAAAGCAAAACAAATGACCAGTAAATATGTGAGAAAATGTCAAGTATCATTATCCATCAGGGAAATGCAAATCAAAACTACATTGAGGGCTGGGAATATGGCCTAGTGGCAAGAGAGCTTGCCTCGTATACATGAGGCCCTGGGTTCAATTCCCCAGCACCACATATACAGAAAACGGCCAGAAGTGGCGCTGTGGCTCAAGTGGCAGAGTGCTAGCCTTGCGCAAAAGGAAGCCAGGGACAGTGCTCAGGCCCTGAGTCCAAGGCCCAGGACTGGCAAAAAAAAAAAAAAAAAAAAAAAACAACTACATTGAGATTCTGTCTCATCCCAGTCAAGTTTGCTATCATCTTCCAATGGCACCAAGCTGAGAACCAAGCCTTTATTCGAAGAGTGGGCACATTCAGGGTGATTTGGCCATAGATGTGGACCACGCCTTTACCATGTGGGTCTTTAGGGACATTTAAGTTCCAAGCTGCTATACTTGCTTCTCTCCAATGTTTAAATCATATTCCTATTTACATTATAGTTCTGTTTTTCTTTCCCCATATAATCTGCAGCCTAAACTTTATTTTATTAAGTAGTTGTATAGAGTGTTTATGATTCTGTACAATAATTCTTAGTTAATGTCACCCCTTCCATCATTCTCCCCTATTTCCTCCTTCCCATCTCTACCCTCAAATAACATAGTTTAAATTTTACATAATGTACATTATGATATTATGATTGCATTTGCTCACCTTTCTTCAGTCCATTCATGTATCCCACTGCCTAAACTTTTAGTAGTTTCCACAGAAGTAAAACTGACTACATCAACATTTATTTAATGATTTAATGGCATCTGTATCTCAGGAGCAGTGTAGATATGATTAAGACCTGGTTAGAGTTTTTAGTGTACTTATTTAATTATAGGAATCATCCTGTAATACTAGAACTAGAATACGGTAGCTCATACCAGTAATCCTAGCTACTCAGGGGGCTGAGATTCAGATCAAAGTTTGAGCCCAGATTTGGCAGAAAAGTTTGCCAGACTACATCTCCAAAGTAACTAGCAAAAAACAGGACTGGAGGTATGGTAGAGAACAACTAAGCAAGTGCAAGGCGCTGAGCCCAAACCCATAGTATCACTTAGGGTTTATGTTTAAGGTTGATTATTAAAGTTTATGTAAATTGATGAGAGAAAATATGATTCTTGCTGATATACCTGTGTATACATAAATAAATATAAAATCTTTATATGTACTCTTATGCACACACATACCTTTTCCTGTGCCTGTTTCAGTTGCCTATATATTTTTTTCTTCTGAGGTGCTAAGGACCAAACCCAACCCTGCACATATTGGTCAAGCACATTACCACTGAGCTGCATTCCCAGCTCAGCCCATTTTATCTTTGACTGAATGTTCATTACTGAGAGTAGTTGTTTGGATGCATACTAATCAACAGCTGAGGATTTATTATGACAATATTAAAATTCTTTTATATGTATGTGTGTATATGTGGGGTGTGTGTATATGTGGGGTGTGTGTATGTCTATGTGTCTGTGTCTGTCAGTCCTGGGACTTGAACTCGGTCCTTTGTTTCATTCAAGGCTGGCACTCTGTTACTTTAGCCACCCCTTCACTTCCAACTTTTTGCTGGCAATTGAAGATAAAAGTCTCTTGGGTTTGTGTGCCTGGGCTGGCATTGAACCATGACCCTCAGATCTCGGATTGCTGAGTAGGTAGAGTTGCAGGCATGAGCCACTGGTGCCAGAGTTGAGAGTTAACATTCTTTTTTTTTAGTTAACATTCTTGAACATAGAAGATCTTTTTAAAATTTTTTTATGTAGCCCAGGCTGGCCATAAAGTGAAGATTCCTGCTCAGCCTTCCAAGTGCTGGCATTATGGATATGTGCCATCACACTTGGCTACAAATAGTATTTATTCAGTCAAAACAACCTATGTACAGAAATAAAAATACTTGGGCTGGGGATATGACCTAGTGGCAAGAGTGCTTGCCTTGTATACATGAGGCCCTGGGTTCGATTCCTCAGCACCCACATATACAGAAAACGGCCAGAAGTGGCTCTGTGGCTCAAGTGGCAGAGTGCTAGCCTTGAGCAAAAAGAAGCCAGGGACAGTGCTCAGGCCCTGAGTTCAAGGCCCAGGACTGGCCAAAAAAAAAAAAAAAAGAAGAAATAAAAATACTTTAAAAACTTGAAATTCCTGGGTGTAGGGGTAGGGAACTAGGCTGTTTATTATTATCAGAAGACTATAGTAGAATGGATTGAGTACTTGCTTCATTACTTTATTTCCAAAATTTAGATAACTTATATCAGTTATAAATTTGCAAATCCATAAATTTTGACTTGTTTTTTTTGACATTTATAAACTGATCCTTTTGAAAATACCATGTTTTAGTGATGCCTAGAAGACATTTTATCATTTTATATTCATATTTGATATGATTCTTTTATTGAAATTTTATTGAGCTTATTGAATTAATATTGTTAATAACTTATAACATCATCAGGTGTTAAGTGCCATGCCTGATTTGCAATACCTCTATTTTAAATAGAAAGATAGCTAGAACTTGGCCTTAGAAGATAGCATTTCTTCATTTAATATGCTGCTTATGAGTTCAATCAAAATGAGATTCAGGAAAGAATTTAACTAAGAATCTAACATTCAAGGGAAGGATAAAGAGATGATTAGCCAGCAAAATTATTGGAGAATGGTGAAAGGAGGAAAGATTTGTGTTACCAAATAATTGAATTATATTGTAGCACTCTAAGAAATGACACTGTTTTACTGTGGGTTTAACAGATTAATCTAGCTCCAGAAATGTTTTCATTTATAAGTTATTGAGAAAAGACTATTCATGATCTCATGTCAACAATTGATTTAAATGTTGGAGAAAAAAATTAAACATAGTTAATATAGGCCAATCAATTTCACGTGAACTACAAACTGTAGGTAATATGACTATTAACTGACTTTGAAGTAGGAAAAGATCTTTTTATCCATTAAAGCAAAAAAGTGAAGCCACCTGAAACAGAAAGCCATGGTCTTAGCTTGCAGTAGAAGAAATTTGGGGGATGAAAAAATACATACAAAGAACCAAAATTGAAAACAAAAGCACACACTGTTAATTATTTGTAGATGATACATTTTTATAGTTGCAATGTCTTATAGTTGAAACACCCAAAACAACCAACTGACAACCTATTAAAACTAGTGGTGAAGTTAACAAATGGCTATACATGGTACCAGGTTGTTGTTTTTTTTTTGGGGGGGGGGTGCTGGTAAAAACCTTAAAGCTCTTTCTCCCCCACCACCCCAAGACTAGCACACTACTTCTTGAACCACATTGCCACTTCTGGCTTTTTCTGTTTATGTGGTACTGAGGAATCGAACCCAGGGCCTCATGCCTGCTAAGCAAGCACTCTACCACTAAGCCACATTTCCAGCCCCAAAACTCATTTTTAAAATGTATTATACATGCCAGGTGTGGTGGCAGACATCTATAATCCCAACACTCAGGAAACTAAGCAAGAGAATTTCTTGAGACTACCCTAGGCTACATAACTACATAGCAAGCAAGAACCTGTTTTTTAAAATTATATAACAGCCAGGTGCCAGTGGCTCACACTTGTATTCTAACTACTCAGGAGACTGAGATCTGAGGATTGTAGTTCAAAACCAACCAGAGCAGGTGTGAGACTCTTACCTCCAATTAACTACCAAAAAGCTGGAAGTAGAACTCTGACTCATGTGGTAGAACACTAGCCTTGAGCAAAACACTTTAGGAGCAGTGCTCAGGCCCTGTGTTCAGTAGCCAGGACCTAAGTTCAAGCCCCAGGACTGGCACAAGGAAAAAAATTTTTAATAAAATGTAGTTATTTTCTTCTTAGCAAAATATCTTAATATATGCCTGAAGAGTACAGAAAAAATGATATTGTTTCAAAGACATTTATATTACATTTTAATATTATTTCTGGCTAATAACTATGAGTGTTATATACTTCTATTATTATTGTGATTTGTGTAATATTTCAGAGAAACTAGAAGTTAAATATCATAAACATTTGCTTCTTTCGTAAGAGAATTAATAACTATATTCATTAATTCATCTTTTATTTGCTTCCCCATGTTCAATAGGTTGCTGCTCCTGTCTTTGTACCAATGAAAACACATGTTCTGCTTCATCGAATGAGTGGGAAAGGACTGGCCGCCCACTATTTCTTTCCAAGACAACCTTCCGTTTTTGGTGATAAGATGGTCTCTGTGCAAATTACACTTAACAATACTTCAGATCGAAAGATAGAAAACATCCACATAGGGGACAAAAAACTTCCTACAGGCATGCAAATGCATGTGTTTAATCCAATAGGTAAATATCAATTCTTACTTAAAACTTTCTATTTGATAACCAAATGTTTCTTATTTTAATAGTAGATTCCTTTTAATTAAGACGGTAAAAGAACATTATTTTATTGGCTATTAGCATGCCCAGTTTATATTTGTTTTCCTTTTTTTTTTTTCCTAATTTGGTGGTTGTAGTTTGAGGGCTCAAACCCAAGTCCTGTTTTCCTTCTTTTGAGCTTGCATTTGTTATATAAGAAAGATACTTCTTTGACTTAGTGAATTAAGTCCCAGCAATAGTAATCCCAGTAGTGATGAAAGGATCAATCTGCAGAATCAAAATTGCCCACCCAGCTTACCTGCCTTTATATATTTTTGCTATATTTTTCACAAAGGAATAAAACAGTTTCTAAAGGATAAACCCTGACAGGCTTTTTTTTTTTTTTAATTTTTGAGTTAACATGCCTTGTACTATGAGAAAGTTTTATTGTGTTATGTCCACCATACATTTACAAAGACTGCTTAGAAAAAGTTTACATGCGCACACACACACACACACACGCACGCACGCACACGCCTCCAGCCTATTCCCATTGTGCTCTACCACCTTTCTAAACAATGTAAATAATGTTTGGTAGGTTTCATTAAGTGTGTGTGTGTGTGTGTGTGTGTGTTGTGTGCGCGCGTGTCCTTTGATCCTTTTCAATATCATGGTAAACTGAAAGCAACCAAAAATTTTTTTTAAGTGGAGGTAAATTATATTGATTGCAAAATATGTTTAATGCCATTTTTGACATTTTAATAATTAAGACAATTTAAAGAATGCAGAGTATCCTGATTTTTATTGAATTATTTTTGCAAACTTAATATATTACCAAAGAACTTCAGATTATACCAATTTGTGATCTTTCTTGTTACTTATAATCAAGCCCTTTTTTTATCTAGTTAAAAAATTAGTTTAGTTTAAGAAGTGTCAAGTACCTGATATATGAATTGCCTGAAGGTTGAAAATGTTATCCAAAGGTTAAAACAGTAGAACAGTATTAATGTTTCTTTCAGCTGGCATAATGAGTTGATGAGTTGACCTTTTATTGGCCTATGTAGAATAGAAGAAATAAATATAATAAATTTTATACTATGACCTTAACATCGAAATAAAATATGGATACATACCATTGCTTCAGTACTGGTTAAAGGCTTTTCTTTTCCATTCTTCGGCAAATTTTTATGACTACAATGTTTCATTCATTTGTTGGCATTTATTTTTATTTATTTATTTTTGCCAGTCCTGGGCCTTGGACTCAGGGCCTGAGCACTGTCCCTGGCTTCTTCTTGCTCAAGGCTAGCACCCTGCCACTTGAGCCACAGCGCCACTTCTGGCCGTTTTCTATATATATGGTGCTGGGGAATCAAACCCAGGGCTTCATGTATATGAGGCAAGCACTCTTGCCACTAGGCCATATTCCCAGCCCTTGTTGGCATTTATTGAATGACTTCAAGAGAGTTATCAGACTTTCTTATCAGTAGAGTTATAGAACATGATATGTCTAAATTAGTCTTCCAACATCTTAAGAATGCAACAAAAACCAAACACTCGTGTTCGTTTGGGGATTTTTTTTTTTAAGTAGTATGTTTTATGTATTCAGCCCTTACTGGTATTCAGGGGGTCCAGCAGCTTTCTTGTCTGTCACCAACCTGTTTTCTTTTTGTTTGTAATATACAATGACCTTTGTCTAGATTTTTCCCTGACTTTAGCATGGAACTGGAGTCCTTATAAGAATACCTGTATTAATGTACCATGTTTTCCAAAGAGACCAAATATATAGGAGATTTGAAAAATGCAGAATAGCCTTAAGCTTGTCTTATCTTCAGTGACTTTCCATTAACAGTTGACAAATTTGAGTTCAGCTAAGATTTCACTAGTTACTGTACAACTGTCACATCAAAGTGAATGACGGCTATGTGATTACATTTTTCATTATCAGTGGTGTGGTGTAATGCAGCCAGTGTTTTTCAGCCATTTCTACATAGCCATATATCACAAATCCAGAAACAGTATCCAAATACAGTTATCTAATTGAGCAAGCTTTCCCAATTTAGTAGGCTCCAAATATTATAAAAATCTATTATATGAATAATTTTATGCTGATCATTTTGCTTCTGAAGCACTCATGTAATAAAACATACCATTGATCACAAACTGTCCTCCAGAATTAGCATGGCACTAACCTCACAGTTAATTATCGTAAGACTGAAGACAATATCAAGCAGTGTCAAAGATTGCTATCAACAGGGCATCTTGAGAGCTGTCACTTTGTCAAATGAAATACACTAGTACAGGATGTAGAGAGAGCTAAATCATAAATGCTATCATGTTTTAGAGATGACAGGTTTTCCTCCTAGTGTTGTGTCAGATACAAAGAAGACCAAACAAATCCAGCCATGTTTGTGGCACAGATGTTAAGAATTCACTAAAGAAATAGCTCAATCCTCAGATCTCAGCCTCCTGAGTTGCTAGGGTTACATGCACGAGCCACCAATGCCCAGCAAATTTCCTTAACATTATTACTTGAAAATTTTCTTATAGGCCATCAAGTTTGGCTCTTCTAACCACCAAATCACAAATATTTCATGAATGAATGTTCAGTGTCTCGTTTGCCTCTTTTTCACATCTTCCATGTCTAAATTATCTTATTTCCTAGACTCTCTTGAGCCTGAAGCATCCATTACTGTTTCAATGGGTATCGACTTTTGTGATTCTACACAGACTGCCAGTTTCCAGTTGTGGTAAGTTCAGTTGTTGTTCTATTTTATATTACCTCTAAGGTTAGCAGATCAAAACCTAGGCCTTCAACAGCTCTTTTTTTGTGAGAGATCAAACATTTTAACATTTAAAATGTTGGTTTTTTTTTTTTTTACTCTATTTGAACTGCTATGGAATAGCTGTGTAAATTGTGTACAGTATGTATAGTTTTCGTGTTTCCTACACACATAGTCGTTATAGTCTGCCATAAGTCATTGAAATTCATAATGTGTTGGATAAATAAAGCTATTGCTAAATAAAGAGGTTTTTTTTAAAAAACATATTTTAACACTATAGCTTTGGAAATTTCAGGAGAACTTAGAAACTCACATAATATTAATGAATAAGAAAAAGTCTCTTTTTACACAATATGTCATTTTGAAATAGCTTGAGTTTCTTGGGCAATAGAATATTACTGTTTGTAAACCTATATATTTCCCCCTTCTTACTTTAATTTACAAACTGCTTAAGAGAACATTATGTGATTAGATGCTTGATATTCAAAAGGACTTTAAATTTCATTGTCATTACTGTTTTCATATAATGTTTTATGTATTGCTGATGAAATCTAGAGGCCACTTGCAAATTAGTATAGAGATATTTATACATCTGAAAATTATCCTTGAATTCCTTTTATTTATATTTTTCTAGTATAGAGTACAAACTTATTTTGAATTGAATTTGCTTTGTTTCTATTCTAAAACAAATTGAAATGTTTTACTTACCTGAATTTTAACCAGAAGAGAATTTGTAATGATATAGAATATCCAAGTTTAAGACAAAGACATTTTTAAATAAATTTCTAAATTAAATACTAGAGCCCTTTATTTCCAGATACTTCTTCAGCTTAGCAGTAATTCATGCCTAATGTTATACCTTTTATTACCGAGAACCTGCAGTGATGAATATAAGCAATGTAGCATAACACATTGATTTTATGCAGATCATCACCTTTATGTTTTGGGAGGTCTGCTATATTAGTGATATATAAAAACTGATTACTTTTCCCAACATTGCTTAGTAATTGTTTATTATTTTTCTATTAGACAAACAACACAGATCAATATTACTGAACACTAGACTATGAGTAACATCACTCTAAATAGATTTGCCTCCAACACCAGAGGTATATTCATTTTAATGATGTGGACAATGTGAGCCCAATGACAAAGCTCATGTACCATGTTAGACTAGAATCAAAATGAAAAAATACCTTTATTTTATCAATTCATATAAAGAATCTTTTCATTTCTGTAGAATCAAGCGTGTTCATATTTTTCAAGGTGATTTTTTTTTATTATTAAAAGACTTCTTTTGTTATTTGCCAGATAGGATTTGTTTTTTGTCTTCCAAAATTAACCAAGTTCCTTTAAAGATAAATATTCTGATAATATTTAATCTTTACATTATGTTGGGGAATGTTGTGAACTGTTTTCTTTTCAATGTCTCTTTAATTTTAGAAAAATTATAAATTTATTTCACTAATAAAATAGTCCTAGATATTAAACACTTGCAGTAATATATTTTTCTACTATGAAGATATAAATGAATTATTTATGTTAGATTTTTAGTAAACATAAAAGCATCCTAGATCAAAAATTATTTTTGTGTGTTCCAAAAAGAGCGCTTTGTCTTGCATCAAGTGTAATTGATCCTGAAGCAGTGTAATCACAATTACTCACTTTCTTAATTGGCCTGCCCAAAATCAGAAAATGGAAACCGATCGACAGTGTTTAAATCGATAGCTTCATAGTAGCACTAGTGGGGGTAGGGAGATAGTGGTAATGAGCAGATCAATTGGTCTTAGATGCCAATCACTGACTGTGCCTTTTGCATAGTAAGTAGCACTTTTTGCTTAGTGATGTGCTATAATAGTAAAGGTCAATAAAAAGAAAGGAAAAATGGCTGATAGTGAATTTTTTTCTCAAAATACATTATTTAAATCAATACATAAAATTATAGGCAATAATACCATATTTAATAAGAAGCTTTCAGAAATTCTGAGAACAGGGAATATAAGCCTTTCAGATATTCTTTTGTTTATTAGAAAAAAACAGAACTAGTAATTCATATCATTGTGGTTATTCAGGTAGATAGATCATTATCTATAGTTATATTTTTGTGAGTACTTAATAAGAATTGATGCTTTCTCTTTGTTTTGCATTTTAAATGGTTGTCAAATTTAGTCCTTGATTACATTAAATTACAATTATACTTACATGTATTTCTCCAAAGGTCAACAGAGTATACGAATAGACCTCCATTCATGCTTAGGATTTAAGAGTGTTTTAACCAGTATGAAAAATAATATGATTTGGCGTAAAGTTAGCTTAAAGACTGAGCCACTTGCATCTACTCTTCCTTTTGTCCATTAAAACTACAGAAAATGCTTTCTTTAAAAGAGAAAGATTATACCAAAAAGAAAAAAAATGTTACTAGCATGCCAGAAATTATTAGGAATTAACCATTAGAAAGCAAATGGAGATAAACAGCAGAGAAAATACATATCACAGGGCATAACATTGATGAGAGAAAAGCACTATAATGCTAAGGAAATCTGGTGGAATATCACAAAGTAAGTTAACAACCATAACCACAACCACAACCGCAACAACAACAACAACAACAAAGGGAAGGGGTCTTAAAGCATTCATGAGAGAATTAAAGAATAACTTCCAATTTCCAGTTTCCATCTTTGGCCTGAGTAGTAAGTAGGCAGCACACATTTTTAATCTGAGGCCTAAGGATAGCACTATTTAAAAAAAAAAAAAAAAAAAAAGTTTTTGCTTGGGAAACTTAAAAAGTATGGGTGTGAGGAACCATGGAACCCAGTCAGTACGGCTTTTGTGTGAAGGAGGCAGAAATAGAGAAATGCAGTTCTGCCTAAACAGATGATCTTAAATTCTCTAAATCCTAGCTTTACTAGGATAAAGCTATTCTTGTGTTTGTTGATGGGAGGAACAACCATTGCCTGCCTTTTTCCCAACTTCATATACATATAGCCAAACAGTATGTCACCCACTTAATAAACTCAGATCAGCCCACCAGAAGAAGACAGTAGATTCGAAATACTAATGATCACTCATAACTATCAAGCAATTGCAATGTGCTGGGTACTGTTCTAAATACTTGAAATTATGTGTGTCAGTATGTTTAATTTTCCTAACAATCCTGTAAGTTTTATTACCTCATGTGTACAAGGAAGAAAACTTGAGCCCAGGAAGATTAAAGAATTTTACCTAAAACCTCATGGCTTCTTGCTATGAAAAGAACAATGAGAAAAATATTTAATTTTAAGTATTCTTGGAGACTTAAAAATGTAATAACAGGGGCTGGGAATATGGCCTAGTGGTAAAGTGCTCACCTTGTATACATGAAGCCCTGGGTTCGATTCCTCAGCACCACATATATAGAAAAAGCCAGCAATGGCACTGTGGCTCAAGTGGTAGACTGCTAGCCTTGAGCAAAAAGAAGCCAGGGACAGTGCTCAGGACCTGAGTTCAAGCCCCAGGACTGGCAAAAACCAAACCAAACAAAAAGCCAACAAAAAATAAAAATAAAAACACATAATATAGTTTTTCCTAAGTCTTTCCATTTCCTTACAACTGGTACAGTATTATTCTTTCTAATGAATGAGTAGATCTCCATTGTGTGTATATATACAGAGAAACACGGGTTGCCTAGTTTCCCTCATTTGTGAGAGCTACAATGTGCCTATAAATCTAGAAGTAAACACACTAGGTGGTTCCCACGCTGTTATAAATGAGTTAACTGAAGTATAACAGACCCTATGAACACAAATAGCATAAATCTTTAGAAAGACTAACTCAAAGCCCAACAAAGTAAGTATCAGAAAATGTGTACTTGCAAAGGGGGAAGAGGGGTGGGGACAAGGACAAAAGGATAGAAGACTGAACAGAGAAATGAATGGAATGCAGGCAAGAATGCTTTGTATATGCCACAAAACTGAGAAAAATAAAGGAAGGGGTAGGTCCAATGGGGGTGAAGAAGTTGAAGGGATGACACAGATCAAGATGATGCATTGTATACATAAATTTCTTTGTTAAATGATAAAAAAAATTCAATACATAACCTAAAATTAAGAAAAGTGGGGGAAGCGGAGGGATGGGTGAGAATGTTAAAATGGGTGACATTGATCAAGAGGCACTGTGTTCATAAATATTCCTTTGTACACCTACTTAAAACATTTTTAAAAGTAATATCGAAAGAAATTGAATAGACAATAAGAGTAGACACAGATGAATACTGACAAATAAATCACCTAGAGTAGAAGAAAAGGAAAGTAGAAAAAATAAAGATTTATTTATCTAACAAGAAATCTGAAAGGGAAAAAAAGTAATTAAGCTAGGTGCCAGGGGCTCATACCTAAAATCCTAGCTACTTAGGAGGCTGTGGTCTGAGGATCACAGTAAGAAGCCAGCCCTGACAGGAAATTCAGTAAGACTTTTATCTCCATTAACTAATCTCCACCCCCCCCCAAAAAAAAAACAGAAGTGGAGTTATAGCACAGTTGGTAAAGCAGTAGTCTTGGATACAAAAGATCAGTGATAGATAGCACCCAGTGATAGATAGCACCTAGTTCAAGCCCTAGAATAAAACAAAAATATCTTTAATTTAAAAATAAGATAAAGAGGGCTGGGGATATGGCCTAGTGGCAAGAGTGCTTGCCTCCTATACATGAAGCCCTGGGTTCAATTCCCCAGCACCACATATACAGAAAACGGCCAGAAGTGGCTCTGTGGCTCAAGTGGCAGAGTGCTAGCCTTGAGCAAAAAAGAAGCCAGGGACAGTGCTCAGGCCCTGAGTCCAAGGCCCAAGACTGGCAAAAAAAAAAAAAAAAAAAAAAAAAAAGATATAAGTTGCTAAGTTGTAGAACATTTTCCCAAGCAATAGAAGATAGATGAAAAAGAGTACTATGTAAGGAGAATGAAGTAAAATTTCTCATCGCTTCTGGAAGCCACTGGCACAAAACATGACCTTGAAATTTTTGAGGATACAAATAGACACTTTTCAGACAAGCAAAGATTCTATCAGGTTACCCCTCACAAACTTTGTGGAAGGATTATTCAAAGAAATATTGTGGTAAAATTTTCTTCTAAATCTGAAACAGAAAATAAATGAGTAAGGAAAAACGTAGTGAGTAAAGATTTCTATAAGATCCACTGCTGTGTAAAAATAATTATTGACACATAATATGAAAAATAAATAATAATAAAGGCGAACCAATATTCCAGCATGAACAAGTGTGGGTGAGATGCTGATATAATAGAGCTCTTGCCACATTTACCAAGAGGATTGAAGGTAAAAACAAATCTAAATATAGTTTAAAATAGTAAATGACACTACTAAGAGACTTCCAAATGATTGCACTGAGAAAGAAAATGAAAAATTAAAAGTAGGTGAGTTTAACTTAGTTAGGAGAGGAAAAACCATGGTACAAATAAGGTGGCTGGCCAGAGCCATCCATATAACACATAATGATTTTCACACTTTATGTCAGTGAATTAAGTCCTATTTATATTAAACGAGTGCACAAAACAAAATTCACAGTGCTGTTTATAAGAACCCTACCTAAAAGAATGGTATGGAAAAATGAAAAACAAAAAAGATGAAATATGTATGTGTATAAGTTAGACACGTTTCCTGTTCATTGAAGTCCTGCAAAAAAAAAAAGTAAATAAAAGTCAAAAACTTTCAAATCATGGTTTTGTAATTTATAGCAGAAACTAATACATATAGTAGGAGAAATTGACAAAAACTATGATCATGTGTATGTTTAACAGACAAGAGAAACTGACAAATTGTTTACCATCTATTGAGTTGTTTGGGGTTTTTTTTTGGCCACTCCTGGGGCTTGGACTCAGGGCCTGTCCCTGGCTTCTCTTTGCTCAAGGCTAGCACTCTGCCACTTGAGCCACAGCGCCACTTCTGGCCATTTTCTATATATATGGTGCTGGGGAATCGAACCCAGGACTTCATGTATAGGAGGCAAGCACTCTTGCTGCTAGGCCATATTCCCTGCCCCCCATCTATTGAGTTTTACATACAATTCTTGTGCTCAGTTTTCTGAGTAAAGCAAATATATATTTTACAAAGTACATAACAAGGGAATGTACAGAAATACATAGGGGAAAAAAATAACAAACATGGACTATGATTACAGAGGAAAGAATGGCCAGGTGTGATGTCACAGGCCTATAATCCCAGCTTCTGAGGAGGTGGAAATCAAGAGGATTGCAGTTTGAGGCCAACACAAGCAAAAGGTTGGCAAGACTTTGTTTAGTAAGCCAGGTGTAATCCCAACCATGATAAAGGCATAGGTAGAAAAATGGTCTGAAGCTGACCAGGCAAAAAACAGTAGACTTTTAACTGACAAATCACCTAAAGCAAAAAGGGCTGTATGTGGGGCTCAAGTGATAGAGACCTGAATTACCTCGAGGTCAAACCCCAGGGCAAAATGAAAAGAAAGAGGAGAGGAGGGGAGGGAAGGGAAGAGAGACGGGGGAAGAAAAGGGAATAGAGAGGGGAGAGAGAGAGTTGTAAGGAGGAAGACTGGGAAGTAGCACTGTAGCTCAAGTGATAGAGTGCTAGTCTCAAGCAAAAGAGTTCAGGGACAGTGCCTAGGCCCCAAGTTCAAGCCCCATGACCAACCAAAAAAAAAAAAAAAGAGGTAAATGTAAAACAAAATTTTTCTAAGCTCGAAGATAATACTAAATATAACTGTACCAATAAGTTAAAATATTTAGATGAAATCTTTGGCTTTGGGGAAAAATGTAAATTAGAAAATTCTCAAAAGATCTAGTTGTATCAAAACTTTTTAAAAAAAAAAAAGAGCATCTCTGTTACTTAACCTTTTCCATAACAAAGAAAAAAAGAGCACAACATGTCATTCCATAATGCTTCAAATGTCCTCCTCGGAGTGGTAAATTTAAATGCCTAAATGACCCATTGCTGACAGAAAACACCACAGTGTCTTCTAAAGTCAGAGAAGCAAAACAAAGATTTCCATTCCCAACGCTATCACATTATAGTGAAATGTGTAGCTAATATAGAAAGGGAGGTTATACAGCAGTGTGAGTCCTAGGAAAGGAGAGATTAAATTACAATTTTTATTTGATAAGATCATTAAGCCATAAAGTCTTAGGATGAAGAGAAAATTCATTTAAATTATTGAGTTTGAAAAGGTAGTACAAAAATCTGTGAGGGAGACTTTGCAACTTTCCTAAAGGCAATGATATGAATACAATATAGAGAACTACATATAAAGAACTAGAAATAAAATAATAAGGATAATAAACTATCTCTTAAATGAGAGGCAATATTATGACTCAAATTAGTCTGAGAAACTGATTATTTAAGCCTTGTGATCCAAGTGGAAACAGAATAAAAAATGTCCCCACTAAACAGTGGATTGAGAATGAGTTTGATTTATAAATGAGAAGACTAAGGTGGTAATACTTAGAAATTCTGGGTGTATAATGAGAGGAGATGGTAGTCTTTGGTGCCTCATGGGGTTTTTGTTGTTGTTATTAAGGAATTTTACAAAGGGGTTAAGATTCCCTAAGTTTGTTAGTAAGTACAATCCTTCTCGGACAATGTTACCCTTTCCTACAATTTCCCCCATTTCCCACTTCCCATTCCTGCCCATAGTTGCATAGTTTATTTTTTATATAGTGTATATTGAATATCATGACTGCATTTGGTCACCCTTCTTTCCTTCCTTCCTTCCTCCATTCCTGTGTCTCCCTCTTGCCACCACAAAAAAATCTGTAACACCAACAAAACCATGTTTCCATTTCCTAGAATTTGTTTTTATAAGTAGTATTTAAGATGTTTAGAGGATGGATGTCTAGTTTTCCCAACACCAATTATTGAAGAGGTTATCTTTTTCCAGTGTATGTTTTTGGCTTTCATCAAATACCATATGATTGTAAGTATATGGCTTGATTTCTGGGTCTTCTAGTCTGTTGCATTGATCTTCAGGCCTGTATCTGTTGTTTTTGTTATTACAGCTCTGTGGTAGTTTGAGGTCTGGGATTGTCATAATACCAGCATGACTTTTTTTTCCCTAGAATTGCTTTGGCTATTCAAGATCTTTTATTGTTTATGTGAATTTTTGGATTGTTTTCTCTATCCTGGTAAAGAACGTCATTGGGATTTTGATAGGAATTATGTATATTTTTAGATCACCTTTGGCAGTGTGTCCATTTATACTAGATTTTCCATCTTATTTGAGTATAGGTCTGGAAAGTAGTCCCTCATAATCTTTTGGATTTCTTGGATGTTTGTTGTGATGTTTCTTTTATCATCTCTAACTTTATTTTTGACTTTTCTCTCCTTTTTTCATCAATTTAGCTAGAGATCTATCAACTTTTATTAATTTTGTCAGAGAACCAGTTTTTGTTTTGTTGGGGTTTTTTGTTTGTTTGTTTGTTTGTTTTGGCCAGTCCTGGGCCTTGGACTCAGGGCCTGAGCACTGTCCCTGGCTTCTTTTTGCTCAAGGCTAGCACTCTGCCACTTGAGCCACAGCACCACTTCTGGCCATTTTCTGTATATGTGGTGCTGGGGAATTGAATCCAGGGCTTCATGTATACGAGGCAAGCATACTTTCCACTAGGCCATATCCCCAGCCCTGTTGGTTTTATATATACTTTTTTTTGGTCTCTAATTCATTTATTTCTACCCTAATCTTTGTAACCTCTGTCTAGTAGTTTGGGGGTTCATTTGTTCCTGTTTTTCTAGAAGCTTTAGTTAAATCATGAGGTTATTTACCTCAGCTGCTTCCGTTTTCTTTATGTACAAACATAGAGCTATGAACTTTCCTTCAACACTGCTTTTGCTATATCCCTTGGGATTTTTTGAAAGACTTTGTGAAGGGAAATTTTAATGAATGAACATTCTTTAGAATGCATCAGTCATTTATCTTTCTAGATAGTTTCACAGTTCTTAATAAAAATATTAAATTAAACATCCATAAAATAGCTCATTTTCCCCATTTTTAGTATTACTAGGGAAGCAGCATAGTATAATAGGGTCATATGCCCCTATGTTCAAATCCCAGCAAGACCCCTGAGTACTAGGCCGCTAAGCCACACCTTCAGACGATTTAGGTTTCTTAATCATTAAGTCTGGGTAACAAAAGCTGCTTCTTAGGATCATTGTGATTTATTGAGTAAAACGCACAGTAAATACAAAAAACAACAACCCACAAACACCTGCCATAACCAGATTAGACTCCTGCCTTTGGTTTCTCCCCTGCTGTACCTTACAGATTACCACAGGCCTTTCTGAACTACAAATGAGATCACTTACTTTCCAGTACCTAAAGTCTGGTAGTTTCCTATTGCCTTAAGAAATATTGAGGGAGGGGGCTGGGAATGTAGCTTAGCAGTAGAGTGCTTGCCTAGCATGCATGATCCCTAGGTTCGATTCCTCAGCAGGACATAAACATAAAAAAGCTGGAAATGGCACTGTAGCTCATGTGGTAGAGTGCTAGCCTTGAGCAAAAGAAAGCCAGGTCCAGTGCTCAGGCCCTGAGTTCAATCCCCGGGCCTGGCAAAAAAAAAAAAAAAGAAATATTGAGGGAGAAGTTAGTCAATGTACTTGATAAATGTATGAAAATAGGGCATTGAAACATGTTGTACATGTTTTAAGAGGTGAGGATTTACCGACAAAGGCCTCATATTCAAAATATTACAAGGAACTCAAGAAATCATCGCACCCCCCCCAAAAAAAAACCTTAACAAACCAATGGACAAAGAAACTTTAGAGACTTTCAGAAGAAGTACTAAGGATGACAAATAAAAATATGAGGAAATGCTCAATATCCCTGGCCATAAAGGAAATGCAAGTCAAAACATCTTTGAGATTCCATCTCACACCAGTTAGGTTGTTCACCCTCCAGAGTTTGAACAATAAATGCTGGCAGGAACTCGGTGGAGGGGTTGCAGGAGAAAGGAGCCCTATTGCAATGTTGGTAGAGATGTAAACTAGTACACTCACTCTTGGAAGGTAGTTTGGAGGTTCCTCAAAAAATTAAACCTAGAACTTTATGTTTTCAGCCATACCACTCTTAGGCATCTATCCAGAGCATTATAAGTCAGGATACAGAAAAGACATTTGCACATCCATGTTCATTCACAATAGCCAAGTTATAGAAACAGCTAGATGCCCAACAATAGATGAGCAGATCAAAAAATGTATATGTAACCAATGGAATTTTGCCCATCCATTAGAAAGAATAATACTGTCATTTTCAGGAAATGGGACATACTTAGAACAAAAATTATGTCACGTGAGGTAAAGCCAACCTTAGAGAGGCAAGCAGCACATGTTTTCTCTCACGTAGAAGCTAGATCAAAAATATAACTAGACATGATTGGCTTATACAGAATTCTAAGCATTCCCACACAATCAGACCAAAGGAGGAGGATACCTTGGGGGAGGAACAAAAAGGTATAACTTCTCTGAACATTTAGAATACTATTTATTGAAACAGATTCTAGGAAATGGAAACATGGGGGCTTTGGTTGTTGTTATTGGTGGTAGTGGTGGTGGTGTTTGTTTTTGCTTTTGGTTTTGTTTTGTTCTCTTTTTAGGAGGGTCAAAAGGTGGGTACAGAAAGAGAGAGGAACGGTGAACAAATGTGATCCTAGTATTCAGAATACACTGTATGGAGAATGACCTGTGCAACTTGTGGCAGGGATGAGAGGAGGAAACTGGGGGAAAGCAAAGGAAAGGGTGACATTGTCCAAAAGAAAAATGTACCCTTTACCAAACTTATGAAATGGTAATTCCTCTGTACAGCACCTTAATGGTGATAAAATTGTATTTAAAAAAAGAAATGGGGATTGAATCTATGGGAAAGTGATAAAAGGGGACAGTTGGTGGGGTTGCACTGTATGCATGTATGGAAATGTCCTGATGATACTCCCTAATATACAACTCCCTAATGATACATCTAATGTATACTAATAAAAAATGTTCATTTTTTTAAAAAAGAAGAAGAAACACTGAACCCAGGCACTGATGGCTCACATTCGTAACCTAAGCTACTTAAGAGGTTAAGATCTTAGAATTGTAGTTCAAAGGCATACCATGCAGGAATGTTTGTAAGATTTCTATCTCCAGTTAACCACCAAAATGCTGGAAGTGTAGCTGTGGCTCTAGGGATAGAGTACTAGAGTACTAGCCTTCAGAAGAAAAAAAAAAAAAAAAAAGCTCAGTGACAGCTGCTAAACACTAAAGTTCAAGCCCCAGGACAGGCATGGAGGGAAAAAAGTAAGGAACATTGACGCATTTGTGTTAGTTTTGTAAAGTATCCATATATTAAATTCAACAGCAGCACCCTTTAGAGAGTGAAAAGAGACTCTTAACTGAAGGTGATTCCAGGACACTAGCCATAACTGGGACTATCCTGAGCGAACTGGGATGAAGGGTTGTGCTGTATGTGATGCTCGTCATAATGTGCCACTCTCCTTGTCTGCAGACACACTGGGCCAAGCACCATTCCCAGCACACAGGCAAGAATGGCTGTCTCCTCCTCCGACAAAAGTTTACACTCATTTCTCTCCTGCAGAACAAATGATGGAGCACATATCTGCTTTCCACATATCTCTAATGTAATTCTTACCATGCAACACATGACATTTCTTTACCTCACACTAGACAAGTGAGTCACTCTTCTCTAAATCCCCAGATAGTCACCCGGTTTAAAGATCAAGTTCATATCTAGAAAATGTTAAGTTTACAAATAAATTGGGGTTTATCCGTTGGCTTTGGTTAATTTACATGTGGAAGAAATCTGAGACATTGCTAGTTGGGGTGAGGTACACCTGTAATCCTAGCATTCAGGAGACGAGGGCCAGAGGATTATGAGCTCAAAGTGCTGCCTGGGCTATGAAGTGAGTTTGAGGCCAACCTAGGCTATTTAACCAGACCCTACCTTTAGAAGAAAAAATAATTAAGCTTCTAAGAATATGGTGTCTACTAGCATAAAAGTTGTTCTTAATCTTCTTTTCTTCACGTTATATTATTTGTCCCTACCTCCCCCTGGAATAAATTGTATTCATCCTATCCTGATGTTCGGTATCGTGTACCCATAGTCCTCATCTCTGTAATCACTTTCACAATTGTCATGGGATCCATTTCTAACCTGAAAATACAAGTCCCTCTGAAGGATGTTCACAAAGCTATTGGTTTTCTGATGGCAAAGAACAGATTTGACTGGCTTGTTTACTCGGCTTCCTTCCTCATCACTGTCCCTTATAACTAGAATGTAAACAGGGCACCAGGTGTTGCTGCCGCCATGTGGCACCGATGAGGGAAACCAGCATACTATGGATGGAGTGGTAGAAAAGGGAAATCCGGGTCCTCAAGGACTGTTTGAGTTTACTTAATGGGCTTTGGTGACTCTAGAACTTCCTATATTCTAAACAAAATAAACACTCATTTCCCAAGAAACTTGATTGGATTTCTGCTTATTTGCAGCCAGCCATACTCCCTAATTGGTTATATGCCCTGGCTACTGTTTATACTTTTTTTCATTTTCATTTGTTTTGTTTTTGGAGACAAGGTCACATTGAATAGCCAAGGTTGTCTTCAAATTTGTGATACTCCTTCCTCAGTTTCCCAGCTACTGGGTTTACATGATTTCCACCATGCCTGGCTGGCTCTTGTTGCTGTTTCTTATAATTCTGTCACCCTGGGAGTGTTTTTCAGTTGTAGGATACAGTCCTAGGTTCCATACCAAGCACCAAAATGAATTAATAAAGAAGAGTAAAATAAATGCCAGACATTGGTGGCTCACCCCTGTCATTGTAGCTACTCAGAAAAACAGAAATGAGGAGGATCATGATTCAAGGCCGGTCCAGGCATAAAGTTCACAAGACCCCTTTCTCAACCCTCAGTTGGGCACAGTGACACACATCTGTTGTTCCAGCGATACAGAAAGAAGACCCTATCTCAAAATTAACCAGAGATGTTGCTCAAGAATAGTAATGTCTATGATGTTTGTCTGTCTGTATGTTTGTTCTGTGTCACATGATACCATTTCCTATATGTATCAATTAGTAAGAGAAAATTGAGATAACATGTATTTCTCTACAGTTTTATTTGAGAAAAATTTCAAGTCTTTTTAGCTGTGATATTGAAGCTAAGAAGTTTCTGGTATATATTTTGATTGTATCTATTCAACTGCATAGTTTTTTAATTACGTGTATTTCACATTTAATCAGCTTTGGTTTTATTTTTTCTTAGCACTAAGGATGATTGTTTCAATGTTAATATTCAGCCATCTGTTGGAGAACTACTGTTACCTGTTGCCATGTCAGAGAAAGATTTCAAGAAAGAACAAGGTGAGAAATCACTACAATTTACTAGAAATTTATGTACCAAAAACTGTGCTGTATGCTTGTTCTGCTAACTGGTCTGTAAATTCAAATACACATTAGTCAGTGCAATCTTCCCATTTTTGTTAATGCTTTGTACTTATAAGATAACCTTAAAAGTATATGCTTGCTTATGTTCTTGTTAGACTTGAAAATTAATTAGTATGTCTTTAAAGTGACAAATTGATTCTTAGCTTTCTGATTCTGACAGTCGTGGTTTGTCACCTTATGAAAGAACTGTTTGGTATAAAATGCCAGGAACTGGACACTAACCCTTTAAGGCTATATTGTCATAATCCTATGTTTCTATGGGGTTTTTATTATAGGTCTATTTATTCCACTCCTGCTAATACATTTTCCCTATACACAGTAGAGTGCCTTACTCTTCAAAATGAAGTCCTAATTATAGCATTAAAAGACCTCTCTTTTGACCAAATTTTATATTAAAGAAATGTTTTTAATAAATCAGCTGAAACACTGCTAAATGTACACCTTAAAAGGAAAATATTTCCAGCAGAATACAATTACAGTGTGGTTGGCCCAGAGTCAAGCATACCTTCTGATAAAAAATGAAGCCTTTTTTTTCTGAATGTGAATATAGGAAAGTAACAAGGATTTCACGTGATTATAGATAACATTTCTAAAACTAGGGAATATATTTTTGAATATTCAACTATTTTTAAAGCCATATGTGAATCTAAGCTATTTCCCCCCTCTGAAGGATGTTATCTAACAAAGACCCCTTCATTTTGAGATCGTCAGATCAGATTCATCAAGCTTCCAGAAAGTACTAGACACATCTGAGGAGAGGAACATGCTCCCTGGCACTCCCTTGTGTAGTGCTGCTGATTTATTTACTCCAAACCTTTTCGATCCACAAAATCAGAAAGACCTGTTGTCGAAGAATCTCACGCAGAAATCCCAAACAAGACTGTAAATTTATAGGAATCTTTTTTTTCCCCCTCTGATCTTAATTTTAAATGATTAAAAAAAGAAAAGAATGACTAGATCCAGCTTTGCGTTTGTTTTCTCAGAAGTTGATTATTGCTATAGAAGAAAATTATCTTTGTGATTTTTATTTTTCCAATGACCAATTGAATTGATTCTTATATTTGCTATTCTTACCCTTTGCTGGCTAAAGCCTGCCTCTCTGCTTTGCATCTGTTCAGCAAACCAAGGTGAGTGGCGTGCAAATGACTAAGGCACATTTATTGCTAAGAGGGTATTCTGCCTTTGAGGAGTGCAGCTAAAGTATACCTAAAGCAGCAGATTAGTGTTTGCCCTTTCCCTTTCTTTCTCTCAGCTGTTGTTTAGAGTAGTTGCTGTTTCGATCAATTTTTTTTCCTGCTCTGCTGTAACTGAGGGAGTTTTCGCTGACTAGCCATACAGAACCGTAAGTGCAGGAGAGGGGTGCACTTGGAGAATAGCTGCAGTCCTCTGTGGACTTGTTGCCAAAATCCCTTTTTCTTCTGCCATTTTACTTCTATGGTTGTTGATTATTTGTCTGAATAAACCTGGCAGCTGTTTGCTATGTTTAATAGAGCAGAAAGGCTACTCTGAATAAAGCTATTTGAAAATTTGTTTATATGAAGTATTTGTAAATCCTTGCAAGTCTCTTGGCATTTCTGTATCATTCTTCCTGTCTTCCTGAATTCATTCTTTGATGTGGGACTTGATGCCAGCAAATTTACCACAGGTTTCAAGAGTCTTCTCAATAGCATCTTTTTAGTTCTAGATTTTAGCAGGTTTGGTAATAGAGATCTCACTGCTCAACTTTATACATGCATTTGTTTGTTAGACAAACAGCCGAAAATGATTCACTAACAAAATGCTAAATTAAAATAAAAATCATTTCCTCACATTTTATAAATAACATTGTTCTAGAAAGTAAAATGTGAGTTTGGAAATGTGTTTAATCTGTTTCTGTACTTAAAAAAACAGTTTATATAATTAATATCTCATTTCATGATATATTCTAAGACCAAAATAATTAAATACATTAGAAACTGAAAGTTGTAAATAACAGAAGCAGAAAATATGTATCTTTTTTATTCTAAAGATATATACATAACTGAAAAGTGCCAATATTAAGTGAAAGTGGTTCTTACAGATTCTCACATATTGGACTAGTATGTTTCAAAGCAAAAGGTTTTATTACTAGTTACAGCCAGTGTCATCACGTTTTCTTTTTTATTAAGGGTTGGTTCTATGGCTAAACATGCTTGGTTTTGGAGTGGGGTTCAACATGCTAAATTAGATCAGGTTGCCTTTGTCATTGAACATATTTATGCTACTCATATATGAGCCTTAAAGTGATGCATAACTTATTGAGAGTTTTGAGTGTTGCAAAGTTGGTTACAAATTGTCTCTGAGAACCTTTAACACTGTAAAGAGCATAGGATCTCTTTTTATTTAAATTTTTCATTTTGTTTCTTCTGTTTTAATTTTAAGAGGCTTAAGCTGATGGATGATTTGTTCCAGGATACCTCCTTTTGTTAATCTTGTTCTTTATTTCTACAGAAAACTCTTTTCAAATTCGGTTTTCTTACTTTATTTGGCTGCAGTTTAGTACTTAATTACAGTTGATTGACCTAAATTAAGTGCAGTCTACACCTTCTCCAAAAATTAGACAAATTCTAATAACACTACCAGTTGTTCAGCCTGATAATTGTTTAAATATTTTCCTAGTAACTTTGCCTGTGTTACATGTGAGCAAGCACACACAGTGTTTGGACGTATGTTTATATAACAGAAACTTTTAATGGTACCTTGGCATATTTTCCTTCTTGTTAATTTGAGAATACCTGATATATTTTCATTTAACAAAACCTCTGGTTTAAGAAACCTAAAATGTTTACTTAATTTTATTGTGATTTATGCATCCATCTTATGGGTTCCTAGCGAGCAAGATGCTAATTCTTTAAGTGGTCAGACATTTACTATTTTCTGGCCCTTAACTACCACAAGCAATCATATTTGATGCCCCTTAATTAGAGCACCTTTTTTTCTTTCCAGGTTCTTTTTCCACCTCAGCAATCGAGACAATACATTTGCTTACCATGCTGCTCTCCTAAGTGTTCTTTTGCATGTAAATTAATCTTGATTCAGTTTACACTGTCATGCTGAGTGGTACAAATTGCCTATAACAATAAAACAGCATGAGTTAAAAATAAAGGGGGGTGGGAAGGCAGATTGAATGTGTGCCTTACTTGATAGGATGTTACTTTGCTTTATGCCAATACATTAGCTGACGATAATGAATCTTCTGTTCTGAAAAGCATGGTTTAGTTGATTTTTTTAATTTTACTTCAATGGAGCAGTACCTTGTCTTTTATAGAACAAGTTAGACAAACCATTAATGACAAGAGTGTTAAGGTTAAATATGAAGCAATGCATTCACTTCTCTGAGTGCTATCCATCTTTCCATTTACAGGAGCTTGACAAAAGTACTGGCTTTGTACAACATTTCCTTTAATTACATGCTGCGGGAAACAGGCTTTTAACATAAACATAGTTGCATTCATTTATTCAGCAGTTGCTCTTCAATAGAGCTTAATGGAGAAGGTTTAAATCCTAAATGAGTACACACATCTCTCAGCAGTGTTATGTCAGCCACTGCGCTTTACTTAAAAGCCATGTTTGACTGCGTGTATAGTTTTTAAAGCTTTTGCCTAATACTGAAGTTAAGCAGCCTAAGACAGAACATAGTGTTCCCAGAGTTTGAGAGTGTTAGTAAAAAGTGTTCCTTGTTAGACACTAGATAGTTCTATTTTCTTTTTGATAGTGTCTTTTTACAATGGGAGGCTTTACTGTCTTCATACCATTAATCAGAGGGACCTTTTACAATCTCAGATTACATTTGCAATAAATAAATATATAAGGCCTAAAGATATAGGGTCCTTTGAATACCTATTACAAAATTTTACAACTTTCTTAAATTTTGTATCCTAGTTTGTATGGATTAGACATCTCAGGAAAGGTGTTTATGACTTATATCACAGCTTCAAATAGATATTTATTGTGGTTACTTTGTTTTATTTAACCTGGGCCCTGAATTTCAATATATTTTCCAAATGTTTGGTTTACTATTGGATTTGTTCTCCAAACATTTCACATGGGATTCTGGTGTTAATAGTATGTCTTTGTCAGCTCTGGAGTTCTGATCATAATTATATTTCACTTGGTTTCTTTTGTAAATACTGCTTGAAATGTCTCTAGGATTTTTTTTTTCCACTTAGGTTTTTCCTGTTTTCAAACTTGTTGCTTTGGAAATTTCATGTTGTGCCTTTTCCTACAATTTTAGTTCCTTTCATTAGGCAGATACAATTATGCAGCTCCTTTCATTAGGCAGCCTGAGCCTGAAGTGTCCTTTAAACACGTGGAGTTTACCACATTGAAGCTGTGCATCATGTAGTGATGCTAGTTATTAGAATCATGTTAGCTTGTCCTCAATGCAGTGTTTAGTCATCTTTGAATGAACGGAAAATAACAATAGTAATAGGAAGAATTTTTTAAATAGAACTTTGTCTCTGAGCTTAAAATTGGTTGATTCCTTGAAGAAATCAGTAAGTCCGAGCCTTCTTTTGCTTTTGCAGGAATGCTGACAGGAATGAATGAAACTTCTGCTGTGGTCATCACTGCACCACAGAACTTCACTCCCTCCATGATCCTTCAAAAGGTTGTAAATGTAGCCAACATTGGCCCAGTGCCTTCTGGCCAAGATAATATACACAGGTGGGTCTTATTTCATGAAGAGAACTTGTACATAAATTTTAATTTCATGTTTTTCCTTTGGAAATAATCTTTATACATAGATGTGCCCTCCCATTTTTTCCCTGGTTGATACTTGGTTGATGGGTTTCGGGTTAAAGCCTTTCTTCATTTTGCTTCAGGACTTCTCCTGCAATACAGAATACATCCACATTTCATATTGGTTAGTAATTTGTTTTTTGAGGGGTTTTATTTTGTGTTCCAGTCCTTGGGCTTGTAATCAGGGCCTAAGTACCATCCTTGAGCGTTCTTTTTGCTCAAGGCTAGTGCTCTGCCGCTTGAGCCACAGATCTACTTCCAGATTTTGTGGTTAATTAGAAATAAGAGTCACATGGACTTTCCTGCCTGGGCTGGCTTTGAATCTTGATCCTCAGATCTCCACCTCCTGAGTAGGTAGGATTACAAGCATGAACCACCAGCACCCAGCTAACTTGGTAATTTGTAAAGATGCTTTCCATAAAGCAGTTGAGGGTTTTTATCTTATTTTGCCAGATCCAGTAGATTTTTAGATATTCTAAATTAATTTCAATACTTAATTGAAAGTAGTTAAAGAACTGAAAATTGAAAGAACTTCTTATAAGTTAGTGGCGTTAGACTCACTTTTTTTTAATTGAAAAGGGGAAGTTCTAAATACAACATAGATCTTCCTTTGCAAAGAGGTCTCCTAAGTAAGAAAGCCTTCAGTTCATGGGGAGCTACTAGACAACTATCATGGGCTAAGTACAGCTGCTGTTTTCAGACCAGAACTTTCTTCACCACCAAGCATCAGAAGCATGAGCTCCAAGTTGCAAATATGATTAATATGTTTGCTTTCTTTATATTCTTATGAGTGCCAGTATTTTTCAATTAAAATGAAGATTAAATTATCACTTCACCACATGATTTTTTTTTACATTTTTTTTATTAATTGGACATAAATTTTTTTACAAGGTGTTGTGCAAAGAGGGTGTAGTTACATAGTAGGGCAGTGTGTACATTTCTTATGATGTCTTACGACCTGTTTTTCTATCCCTTGTCTAGGTCAGGTTGACATATATGCAATATACAATGTATCAAGAACATATACAGTATTCACAGACTTGGTCTCTACTGTCTCTCCGTCTCCCTTTCTTAACAGTCATATATCAGGGAGATCATGCCCCTTTGTTTTCTGTGTTCTAGGCTTGTCTCACTCAACATTATTTGTTCGAGTTCTGACCATTTCCCTGCGAATAACAGTATTTCACCATTCCTAATCGCTATGTAGTATTCCATTGTGTATAAGTACCATATTTTTTGGATCCATTCGTCTGTGGAGGGGCATCTGGGTTGTTTCCATATTTTAGCTATTGTGAATTTCACCACATGATTTTTGTATAGTCAATTATGTGGGCTTAAGGGAATCATTACATCAAATGATTTTGTGGAGTACTTCTGCTGTTAAAAATATAGACCTTAGGGCTGGGAATATGGCCTAGTGGCAAGAGTGCTTGCCTCCTACACATGAAGCTCTCGGTTCGATTCCCCAGCACCACATATATGGAAAATGGCCAGAAGGGGCGCTGTGGCTCAGGTGGCAGAGTGCTGGCCTTGAGCGGGAAGAAGCCAGGGACAGTGCTCAGGCCCTGAGTCCAAGGCCCAGGACTGACCAAAAAAAAAATAGACCTTAAAAACTGGGTTTTTTGGTTTTTTCCCAGTTGGTTAAGTAGAACAGCCAAGGCTCCATATTTTTTTTTTTTTAAGTACTAGAGTTGATTTGAGTGTTAGACCCAGCCCTGTCATTACTGGGCCAAGCTAATATTTCTTCTTATGGGCTTTAATTTCTGCATTAATTTCTACATCTGTTTGTGTAGAGATGGTGAGAGAGTAAATGGTCATCACACTGGTATTACCATGTAAATTTAACTTACCTATCAGTTAATGTTGTTCAAAGGGGAAAAAGTAAGCAGAAGCTTTCTCAGTAAAAGTAAAAAAAAAAAAAAAAAAAAAAGAATTTGGACCTGAGTTTTCTGGCTTTAATTTTTTCTACTTTTAAATATTTTGTTTCCCTATATGATTTTCTCACTCAAAAGCTACCTTATTTATAGATCCATGGAATTACTGAAATTAGTACATCAAAATGTTTATACATCAACTCCAACTTTTGGCTTATTCAGTGTGATATTTGACCTGATGCATCAAGTGTCCCTCAGCACAACAATCTTGTTTTGTTGCTTTGGTTTGGTTTGGTTTGGTTGTCGGTCCTGGGGCTTGAACTTGGGGCCTGGGTGCTGTCCCTGAACTTTTTTGCTCAAGACTACTGCTTTACCACTTTGAGCCACAGTGCCACTCTGGTTTTCTGGTGATTAATTGGAAATAAGAGTCTCACAGACTTTTCTGCCTCGACTGGTTTTGAACCACAGTCCTCAGATCTCAACCTACAATCTGGTTTGGCTACTTTTCATAATGCACAAAAAAGATATAAGGTAACCGTTGTGGATGTTGGAACTTGTAGTTCTGTTTAGTATGTAAGTCATTAGGAAGAACAGTCGTTTCATTTTTACTTTTCTAAAAGTAGTAACAATCTTTTGTTCTTTGGAAAGGAAAAAAAAGCCCTCAGCTACTCACCAGTAGCTCACACACCTTATAATCCTAGCTACTCAGGAGGCTGAGAACTGAGAATTGAGGTTTGTCAGCCTAGGCAGACAAAGCCTCAAGATTCTTTATCTTCAGTTAACCAGCAGAAAGCTGATAGTAGAGATGTGGCTTCACCAGCCTTGAGTGGAAAAACTAATAAGCAAGAGCTCAAGGCCTACCATTCAAGAATCTGTACCAAAAAAGGGAAAAGGAGAAGAAACTCAAATGGTGTTCTGAAAACTAAATAACTTGAAAGCATCTTTCTACTGGAAGACAAGACTAGAAAAGACATTTAGCGTAGTTATATAATTGTTATTACATAGTGTGCCTGTCTTAATATCTATTCAAGTGATTAAAATTAAAATTCCTACAGTCAATGCTTAATTATACCTGCTAATGCAGAGGAGAAACATAACTCAGAACCACGTATGTTTGACTCCAGAATGCAGAGATGACACTCAAGCATGATCCTTACACATATTTTAGGTGTCTTGATGCATTTCTAACTCCATCATTAGTGCCTGGGTTTTGGCTCTATAACTAGAGGAGGAGCTCAAACAGAGTCAAAAGTGGATAGAATACCTATATTTTTTCTTTATTCTTTTTTTTTGCCAGTCCTGGGGCTTAAACTTGGGGTTGGGCACTGTCCCTGAGCTTTTTTTGCTCAAGGCTAACTAACACTACCACGTGAGCCATAGCACTACTTCAGGCTTTTTCTGTTTATGTGATACTGAGGACTTGAACCCAGGGCTTCATGCATGCTAGACAAGCACTCTATCACTAAGCCACATTCCAAGCCCCCTATATTTCTTAAGAGTAGTTTGTATTCTCTTCTCAGTTCCCATCAAATTTAATTGAAGGTTGCTAATTTACTTTTATGGATAAAGTATGGTTCTAATAATGTTCTGAATTTTAGAAAGCTTCCAAATCTTAAATACCATATTAGTTGTATTCTCCATATAAAAATGATTCAAATTATTAAGTCTATATAACATTTTCTATTTTTTTGTGCTCATAGCAGTTAGAACAAACAGTTATTTATAAGATCTGTGCTAGTGCTTTTCATTTAAAATGACGTAGTGTTACTGATTACATTTTAATGACAGAAATGAACAGCTTACCACTTTATTGAATTGTACTTATGAGTCTAATAGTAGTGTTTAATACTATATTATTCTATAGGATCAGTGAGTTTTACACCTACCTGAGTCTATACATTATTTATTGGTATTGTTGGTGCTGATAAAAACTGAAATCTCTATGAGTTTTTTTAATAACCCTGATTTTTCTATGGTAGTTGCTTTCTTTGAGTTTATGAATGGAACCAACACTTTATTCTTATTAGTTATTTATGAGTACTAATATGTTCTTCCTGGCCATTTAATGAATTATGTCCCCACTGTTTAGTATTGGAATTGTCTCTTCTTGGTACTCTCCAAACATTCAGTTTCTTTTACATCAAATACTGCATAGGGGGATACTTACTCTAAGAAATTTGAAGAAAAGTGAACCTTTGTTAATATGCAAAAATATGTATATTAATGCTGTAGTAATTTTAATTGAATGATTAACAGAAAATATTCCTAATAGATCAACAGAAAATGGCCCCCATTAAGAAAAAAGCCAATTTAAAAACTCAGAATTTATTTCAAAGACTTAGAACCTTTTCTAAATAGTTAACAATTAGAAAGGTCAATTAACAAGGCAGATCTACTCTTAGATGAGATTTAGTGTTTGTTTTCTAACCATCCAGCATACCATTCATTGCTCACTAGCAGCTTGCCCTCTGTGTACTGACTTTCTGCTGAAAAGCTGCTCTCTGAGAACAAAACATATTTACTGAGATCTACATCAGGGTTATTGTGCCATCCTTTTGCTTTCCAGATTGTAGTTACCACTTAGGAAGGAGTGATACAGGAATAAACATTTATTAAATAGGTAGTCAAATATTTTCATTTCCTATGTTAGCTATTCATATTAAATATGAGATATACATTCTAAAAGTCTTAAAATGTGTAATCTAAATCAGTGCCAACAAAGTAACCTGTAAGTAAAGTAAATGCAAAGACAGAATAGATAGCATGACACCGTATATAAATGGACTGCAAAGGGAAAAAGGGCAAGATTACATGTGTTCTAAAGGAGAATAGATGGAACAGCTATGGGAATCCAAGACTTATATAGGGACAGCAAAAAATGGTGATCCTCTGAGGTAAATCCAGTAGCATTTATAAAGGTAATTCATATTCAGTGATGTAGAAACTGAGGAGTATTGCTTTTAATATATTACTTGTTCTCTGGTAACAGTGCTACGAGTACTATAGTAACCAAAAAGGAGGAGACTTAAAAAGCTGTAGTTGTAAAACCTCTAACTTTTTTTCTATAAAGAATCACATGGTCGATTCCTGGAATTCACCTCTAAAACTTAGCTTCCATGAATGGGCAGGGTCCCAGAAGTTGCATTTTGGCCAGTACTCAGGTGTTCATAAGGCACATATTCTAACGTCCACAGTTCTAGGCTGCGCTTGCATTATCAAGAGCTAATGATAGTCTCATGGCACATCTTAAAATAGTTTTCCTATATTTATCTACTTCCTTTAAAAAAATGGATTAGTCAGAAATTGTTTGCTTGCTTTTATGTTTGCTTGCTTGTTCATTCGTTTGTGCTTAGAGATTGAACCCAAAATCCTACTCTTACTAATTAGAGACAAGTTCGACTCTGAGCCTGCACTTCTAGCTCCAGGCAAGATGCTTAATTTGACATTTTTTTCTTTTAGCTGCCTCTGCAAGACAGTTTATTAGTTACAATAGTATACTAGTCTTAGACCACAAGTCAAAGCTTATCTTTCAGTAGTCTCAACCATTTTATATGATAACCCATGTTCATAAATTCTGACATTTGTATAAGTATTATAATTGAAAAGAATTTGTCAATATGTTAGAAATGAACCGTACAACTTGAAGGGAGGATTGGGGGGTAGGGAGGGAAAGTGGGAGAAAATTGAGGGAAGGGGTAACAAGCTTGACAAGAAATGTACTCATTGCCTATGTATATAACTGTGACCCCTCTGTACATCACCTTGACAATAAGATTAAATTTAAAAAGAAAAAGAAAAGAGCTGTCACATCACATACTTATCGTGCCATTTCAAAATGGACTTTAGGTAAGGGAATGGTGATAGATGTCACTGTGAAGACAAATGCCTTGTCTCTTCCATGTGTCTACATTAGGTCTTAATAAGGTCCGAGAGCAAGTTTTATTATTAACTTATATTTAGTACTCATACTCCTTCCCACCTGCCCTTCCTATCTTAATTAGTGTCATGGCATTTGTTTGCTTGTTCCTTTTTTTCATTTATAACTTTCAAACATATATTATGGGTAAAACAATATTAGTAGAAGAAATATTTTACTATTGTTAACTTAAGTTCTTAACTAATTAGGAAAGCCTGGTGTTGTGACTTGAACAGTGTATCCATAGCAATCATGCTAACTATTTATCAGCATGGATTAAGACCATTTATTTCAAGTTTAAAGTAAAATTTTCATTACATACTTAAGTACAGGGATAGAACAACTTTTTTCATTTCTAGGCCTTAAACTCATCTAACCACTATTATCCTAAGACTGCTTAAAGACTACTAAGGTATTTATTAATAGAGGAAGTACTAGTATGTGTACTTTTTTCTAGCCCCAAACATGTCATTCTGCCTTTTTCTCTCACTATCTTTTGAAGACCTTTGTGACGGATTTTGCTAATATGAGGATTACAAATTCAAATTTATAGTCTTCTTTGTGGAGTGTCTAAATTTCCTTTTGTTCAATTCTTACATCGATTAACCCTTAAGATGATGTTTTCATGTATTTTTCCCCCTTGGTAATTGTAGGAGATTTAAATTCTGGGTATTTTTGGAGTATCATAATAGAAAGTAGTTTTCACTTAGCAAATAACATTTTCTGTCTTGGTGCCCTGCTTTTATAAACTATGAGACTGCTGGCAGCCTGCTACTTCTATCCTAAAACAAAAGTTTGTATAAGGAGCTATTGATGTAAAAACATCAGGCTTAGGGCTTTGGGGCATTATAAAAAATTCTGAGGTTTCAGCAAAATTGAAGGGTTGTAGAACGTTTTTAGTAATCTATTTCTTTCTCAGGCTGGTGGTTACCCACCAGGAGGCAGCACTGCTTTTTATCTGACTGAACTCTACAGACTGATCAGCATTTCATTGAAAAACAAATGCAAGCTTCGGTTCATTTTTACACAGAAAGCATACATAGCTGTTTCCAGAGTAATCAAACTGCACAACTGAATTTCATTTTAAAACATTCTATGTTTATGTTTTATTTAATTCCGCCATTTTGAGGTTACATCTTATAATGCAAGTTTTACTGATAGGAATATATAACTGTTTTTATGTAGAAATGAAAGAAAGGTATTCTGGGTTGACAAAATTTGTAAAGAATCAAAGAGAATGGGGTAACAATTTGTTTCACAATCAGTTTTCTCTTGTTAACTCTATCTGATTCCATTCACCAAACAAACCAGGAATGCGCCAAAGAATGCTTTATTTTATGTCTTCTTTGAAGAAATACACTTTGTGGTTGTTTTTAGTTATCTTACATAAAGAAAGAGAATATATCATTGACCTGATAGGGTGATTAGTAATTTTTTATGCCTTATAAAAATTAGAATAGAAAGTAGAGAGTCCTAAATTGTGGTAATACTTTATTTTTTATGTTAACCCTTCTCATCTGAATGCTAGAGAAATTAGTACAATATAGTCAGGCAGTTTCTAAAAAGAAGGAAACTACTCATTTGGATAAATTCTCTAAGCTGTAATCACATGTAAATGTTTTCTCAGGATTCAGTAGTGTAATGGGCTTCACTTTAAAATACAATTTTATTGTCAACAAATGGATTTTTTTTCACAACTTCCAAATTCTTTGCCTGTTTGAAATGTTCTACTATATTGCTTAAGGCAATAAAGATTTACAGTTTTTAAATCCTTTGGAGATAATGCCCCAAATCATCATGCTTTGGTATTGATATTTAGGAGGCTTAGTCAAACCAGTATTTCTTACATATAATGATTGTGTGACTTCATTATACATTTGTCAACTTTGGACTAATTATTTTTATACAGCTAGGGCAGGGCACTGCATCTTGTGATCGTCTTTCTTACTAATAGGATTCTGTCTGCTTCAGCAGGCAGTAATTGAAGGCTTCATGTACAGAGTCGAGAAAAAAAGTTTTAGCCTGAGTGGGCCATTGTCACAGCTTCTGGTAACCAGTAGAACAGAAAGCACAAGAAAATTGAACTCAGAATAGAAAAATCAGAAACCAGGAAGATTATCCAAGAGAAGAGGAAAAAGCATGTCTTAAAGCTGTTGCATTAAGTGTAGCAAATCTGATTGTAAGAAATTTTATATTTGTGAATACTCTGCTGGTTGATACAGCCTCTCAGATGAGTACTTTGTTACTGTTCTTTTAGCATTTTACTTGTTAGAACAATTGAGTTGCCGAGACTTCTTTTCCTTCTAACAAAGAATATTTATGGCCCATGACCCGTTCTTCACATTTAAAAGAAAAGCGACTTATGTATTGATAATGCTATATTTGTTTAAATTTGTTACCTGATTAGGTTCATAATTCTAAGAATAATACACTTTTTATTTGATTTATGTCTTATAACTTGCTTATTTTGTCTTTGTCCTATATCTTAAAATTCAGTAGATTTAATGACAGTTATTAGAAATAACAGACAAAACAACATTTAAAAAGATGACCTGTAGATATATCCAAATAGTTTTGCCTTCTCAGATGGTGATTATAAAATAGCAAGTGATTAATGGTAGATTGAAATGAAAACTTAGGAAAAATATCTAGATGGTAGCTTTTTAACAATGTGGGACCCATCATACATAGGCAATACATCCTTACGATCATCCATGTATTTGTTCTCATTTAGGGTGCTACTTGATCTTGAGGTGGATTGGTCTCCCGTCAGCCTCTCCCAGGTTACAGCTCCATTCAAAAAGGGTTTTATAAGTTTGGTTACTGGTGCTTTTGAGAAAGTGAAAGGTGGGGGGTGTTTAATTTTTTTAATCTTTAAGGACAGGAATCATAAAAATATGGCAAGATGCATGAATCACGGAATACAAAAAGATCAACACACAAATTTTGAAGGGGAAAATGTCCTTAAAGTTTGTGTATATAGGTGTTTTATATATATATTAGATAGAGAAAAACATAATTTATCTGTTGACTAATAAAAACAAATATTAATACTAAGAGAATGTGTATGACATGGAGTCAGTGCTTAGGTCTGAATTTCCACTTCTTTATTCACTGGCTCTATGACCCTGACTAAGTATCTCAACTTGTATGGGCTCCGATTCCTCATTTCTCATCAGTGACCTGCCCAATAGAGTCAAATGAAATAATGCAAGTGACATACTCAGAACCAACCATTAGTCACATAGCAAGCACTTAATAAACAGTAGCTGCTATTATCATTACAGTGATCAAAAACTTCTGTGCCTTCTGAAAATTTTGTGCAGAGGCTGTGGTATCATTAAATTTAGTAAATAAGTATTGACACTCAAGATTTCTTACATACAAAAGCTTTCGTATTATTGTTTATTAGCTAGTACTCTCCATAACTGTCTTTTTAAAGGTATACTAAAACATTACTTGTTCAAAAGTTAAATGATTAATAACTTTTGGGGAGTGACTTTTGCTTTCCATGGACCCAAACAAACCAATTGTAATCCTGCTGTGTTCCAATTAAATACATCCTTTTGAACTGCGAAATGGGATTGTCAGGGTGTCTGATCTCCTGGTCTTCTGCTCTAAAACACTGCTTCCACCAGGTATGCCCACCAGATGCACATAGTTAGAAAGCAGTTGCTTTGCACCAGTTAGGTTTTGTTGCTAGGATGACTTGCTAGCAAGTCCACTGCAGTGGGAAAATGTGCCTTTGATCATTATAGCATAGAGAATGTTCTAGTACTAGGATTTCAAAAACATGTCTCATGCTCTAATTTTAATCTCTGTAAACATACTGACACCCAAACTGACATTTGTATTTGGTTTGTATTATTGTAACATTGACTCTTAAGTTTTTAATAGAAAATGAACAAAATGTGCCTTGGGGCTATTCAACCCAGAAATTCAGATGGTGCTTTTGTGTTTCTGTTCAGACATAATCTTCTCTATGGTCCCAAGGCAGAAGAGTTAAATAAATAAAAGGCCTAATAAGACTATTGTTGGCATAATTACAACCCTGTCAGAAAGGAATTGCAGGTGTAATGACCAAATCTGTGGAACATAGTGCCTCCATATCCTTTGGTGACATTAACAGAAATACAGAAACCTCATTCTTCTATGAAAGCAGAAGAGCCCTAAAATTTTAGACAAGAGAAATTTATAAGCAACAGAAAAGGGAGGACGTTTGGAGGTTGGATATCTTTGTATTCTCTTAAAGATGAAATTGAGGGACAGTTCCTAATCTCTTGAGAGATTCTTACATCTGAAGTCCAGATGTAAGCAGGTTACATTAGAAACATGAGCAAGAGTTTTGTTCCCATGCTAGCTGTTTACAGTTGTTTTGTCAGAAGAGAAACTGCTCTACCATATATATTCCTTGCAAGTTTCAGTGTGTTCGAAGACAGTACACAAATAAATGAATAGAAAGGTTTCTAATGTACTTTGTTGACATGCCATTAGGTAATGCTTTCAAATACAACTTCAAAGCATGGTTAATATTTTAATTGAATAAGATTACCATATTTGTTTTGCTTTTATTGCATTATTCTACTTAATGTTTGAAAACTGATTTTCATGATTTTATTTAGACCAAAAAATGTTTCATTTGGATTTTTTTCAAAAAAGAATTTAACATGTTATAAGATCTTGATGTCATTTTTTTACACCGCCCCCCCAAAAAAAAGAAATTACTTTTCATTTAAAGAGAATCTGCTTCCTGCTTAAGTGGCTAATATTTTAATTAAGTCCGGAGTGAAGTTTTTCTGAGTGTCTCCTGATAAACTCCCTCTTTTATGTTGATGGTAATTAAACAGATCCCTGAGGATGCTGCGGGCTGTGTGCAGAGCCCGTGCTAATTGTCAGACATGAGACACTGACCAGTTGGTTTGCTCTTGAATAGTCCGCAGCGTGCTGTCAGCGCACACTTTTATTTTTATGTATTGTGAGCTGTTGTCAGGGCTAACTGGGTGCCATTGTGGCTGAAGATGTTGCGCAAATTGAGGCAGATGGCTCAGATTCAGACACGTGTCATACAGAAAGGGGAAAGGAGATTGGCCCTGCAAAGTGGGGTCACATCAGGTCACAGACCTGCTCTGCACTTGTTAGTGTTTTCAAAAGCTCATGTGCACCAACTTTGTTTTTCTCCAGTCATCCCTGCAATCACACCCCCTCCTCCCAAAAATGTGCGGGACATGCTCCATGTGGAAAATGAAGGCAAGGGAGGCTCTTGTCCTCTCCCTTCCATCTTGGGGGCTCAACTGTGCAAGCAGAATGAATTAGGAAGACTGACAGAGGTTTGCTTTCTAGGCCATTTAATTGTAGTGCTTAAAAGGCTAGGTTTGCTTTTAACTCCATGTAATTAGTAGGTTCTTCATGTCTTGGAATTTACTAACAGCACATTAGACCTCAAGTTTCTCCCATTATATTCTAATGTTAAAAAAAAAGGATCCAATGTTCTAAACATTAGGGAAACGAGGAGGAGGGGGGAGTGTGAGGTTGTACTTCACTGTCACGTGATTTTGTCTAATATCATCATTAGCATTAGAGATGGAATTTGAATATTTTTACATGAGTGAATTCATTGCAAGTAAGAATCTTATAATGTAGATTTTATAACGTTAGATATTCTCTAACATCCTGCATAATCATTTCCACATAGGAAGAATTAACATTTCAAGCTCTTTGAGAAAGATACCTCTACTTAACATGTTTGAACAATAAAAATATACTTGCTTATTTTAAAGGGCCTGTGCATGGAGAAATGTTAAACATCGAGTAATTGGGTGCTTCCCAAATAGATCATAATGAAGAATTACCCACATGCAGCTATGGTTCACACTTATAATTTAAATAGGCTTCTTTTTCCTATTGTCTTTTGTTGTTTGTTTGTTTTTTTTTTTAATGTACTCCATCTACCTGCTTAGGGTAAGCATAGGCTAGACAACTTAGTGATTTTTTTTTCATAATCTGGCTTTGAGGTTTGGGCAGTAAGGAACCCTCAATAAATTCATTCAAGACAAAAAAGAGTTACTTTAAACTATTTGAAATTTATACTGTCTCCTCCCCCACCCCATGATAAAAAGTCTCTGTTTTTTGGGGTTTTTTTTTCCTTCCAGGTTTGCAGCTAAAACTGTGCACAGTGGGTCATTGCTGCTGGTCACAGTGGAACTGAAGGAAGGCTCCACAGCCCAGCTTATCATCAACACTGAGAAAACTGTGATTGGTTCTGTTCTGCTGCGGGAGCTGAAGCCTGTCCTGTCCCAGGGGTAACCTGCTTACATCTGGACTTCAGAATCTGGCACACAACAAAAGTGCCTGGCATCCACGACTGCTGCCTTTCATTTATAATAATAGCCCTTCCATCTGGCAGTGGGGGGAGAATACACTCTTGACATTCTTGTCTCCTGCTTTAGAATGCTAGTGTGTATCTATCATGTATGCAATACTTTCCCCTTTTCACTTTGCTAACCAAAGAACAGATAGATATTTTACTGTCAGCTATCTCTACTCTTGAATCCATGTGGCATTTTCTCTCTCCTCCTATTTCTTTCTCTTCCTTCTCTTTTTCTACCAATGATGGATATGAATCAAGTATTTAAAGTGTATTGGAAGCCATCTTTCCTTCAGCAGTAAGCAAAAATTAGCAAAGAAATAGTCTAAATGATCTTTCAGACTGCTATATGAAAATGAGAACCGTATATCTTTCAAGAATTAAATGTAAAAGCATGGCCTGCAAAATTTTGTCCTTTGAATTTTCTGGTATTATAATTGCTTATTGACAGCTGTCATCATGTTATTATCCCTAAATAATAAGATGAATAAACTAGCATATGAACACCATTTGTCTTTGCATTTTAATGAGAAACTCTTTATAATCCAGAAGTTCATGTGCTAAGCTTTTTTTTATTCTCAAGTAAGTATCCTGAGTTATATTATACCAAGAAGCAATGGAGTTTAATTACTGAAAGAAAAACGACTCTCAAATCAGGTAAATTTTCTAGTTGTGCTACAGAGTATTTAACTCCAAAGAAAAAATTAGTGTGTGTATTAACAAAGGCAAAACTTATTCATATTTATTAAGCAGAACATCTGTTTTAGTGCAGTTTTAGTCTGTTAGTTGAGATCTGATTATGTTACCAATTATACCTACTTTTATACCATTTTCGAGTTTTGTTTTTCCTTTACAAATCATACTGCCCAACTTTGATAGAAACTGTTATATACTTAGTTATATGAATGTAACAGCTTGTTATATGATCAGTTATATGAGTATCTTTCCATAGAGTCGTTATGTGCTATCTTAGATAAGTTAGTATTTTTATTAAGATTGTACTACGTAATCAAATTCATTTTTTTTGCTTTGCTAGGACTAGGGCCTTAATATCAGCTTGCTTGTTCATGATTGGCAGGCACTATGCCACTCGAGCCACACTTCTAGTCTGGCACTTTGTTGGTTACTTGGAGATGGAATCTCATGGACTCTCTGCCATGGCCGGCTTTGAACCATAAGCCTCCCGATCTCAGTCTCCTAAGTAAAATTACAGGCATGAGCCACCAGTGCCCAACTTCATCTAACACTTTTTTTTTTTTTTAAATCAGTTGTGAGCTGGGAACATGGCCTAGTGGCAAGAGTGCTTGACTTGTATACATAAGGCCCTGGGTTCAATTCCCTAGCACCACATATATAGAAAATGACCAGAAGTGGCACTGTGGCTCAAGTGGCAGAGTGCTAGCCTTGAGCAAAAAGAAGCCAGGGCCAGTGCTCAGGCCCTGAGCCCAAGGCCCAGGACTGGGGAAAAAAAAAAAAAATCAGTTGAAATCATTTGCCTTTCTAATATGAGGTTATAGACTTTGATATAACATAGACTAGTCATTTCCCTTTGTTAAGGTCTACGTAACTAATGGCTTGGTTTTCTTAAAAAGGTAATCTCACTGGATTCTTGGAATATACATATATTAAGAAGAGTGAAACAGGCTGTGGAATTTTTTTTTTTTAATTTTCAAGCTTGTAAACTAGAAAGAATAAACACAGTCGCTAAAATGGAAAATATCAACTGGAAAATACCAGGGATCCTGAATAAAGAGAGGAACATTCAGGTACATATAATGACCTTTGGTTCTGTAAGACCATATGACCTAATGAGATCATAGCTGCCTTAGTTTGAGTAAGTGTACCGTATGGGGTCCTCACGGTGATGAATTCACCTGATGAGTCATTTCTGAAGTCCTGACCCCTGTTGCCAAGTGACACATGACCGTATTAATACAGAAGCCTTTATGTTCTCATCCTGGAGCTTTGAATGCAGTGATAAAACTGGCACCCAACACCAGCTCTTTTAATTGCAGTGCATTGGCATTTCTATTATTAACCTGGTTCTTGGGGCTTTGTGTATTTGGATTTGTCATCAGGAACTTTTTGAAAGATTGTGCAGACTGTACTCATTGCTACGAGGCAGAAGGGAAAGTATGATAGAAAAGCTTTTATTTTTCTTAAATCAGGGCCTTCATCTTTGAAAATATGTCACCCACTATATTTCCATTTGTATTTTCCTTTTGAATGTTATTTTGGACTGCCAGCTTTTTTATTTAAAATCTATATTAAGTCAGTAATGTAGTATGAACCAGTTAATCATAAAATGGTATGTATTGGTTACAGTGTAGACTACCAGCTGAGATCATTTTAATATCAATGATTATCATTAAAATGTTTTTCATATGAATGAAATCAGAAAAATGACCAAACTTTAAAGTTTGACTTTTTTGGTACAATGATTTAGAATTCTTTGCTTCATATTTTCTTTAACTTTACCATAATCATGATTACATTTAAATTGTTCCACTGACTCAAGTTAGTTAATGTTGAATTTTTAGTTTGGGGATTTTTTTTTATTTTAATGTTCACTTGATGGCACATTTTATGTATACCAGACTTGAAGAATAGCTCTCATAGTATATTTCAGACTGAGCCTCATGTTAGATATCACAATACATTTGCACATTTACTTTATTATAAGAAAATAATTTCATTTTATCTTGAAGACACCGTAACAATGAACTTATCAAATTAAAACTATATACTTGCCAATGGCTCACACCTGTAATCCTAGCTACTCAGGAGGCTGAGATCTGAGGATCAAAGTTTGAAGCCAGATGGGTAGAGAAGTCCCTGAGACTCTTACCTTGAACTAAGCACCCCAAAAACTGGAAGTAAAGCTATAGTTCAAGTGGTAGAACACTAACCTTGAGCAAAAAGGCTCATGAACAGCGTGCAGGCCCTGAGTTCAAGCCTCTGGACCAGCACCAAAACAGAAAAACAACTACATAAACTTGTCCTTCCTAATAATTAATTGCAAACATATTAATAATTGTATAATGGTATATAGCCTGACTTGCCCTTATAACGTGGATTTCTATTAAAGTTTAGATATTAGAGAAGATAAGACTAGCCATGCCCTTAGGAACACATAAAATGATGCTAAGTGAAATGAATTCCACGTTATAGAAACAAGTGTATGTCATTGTAATTATTTTCAACATGCCATGTGAAACCATACCCCCCTTTTTTTCTCTTGTATTCCCTCCCTGTGGTTTTACCCCCGCTATCACTGTATCTCATCATAGTGCCCTGTATACTGTATATATGTGTATTAGAACTAGGGAAGACAAAGGGAACACCAAATAGAGAGACAAAGGATAAAAAGACAAACAATTCCAAAAGCAATACTTACAAAACCATTTGGTGTAAACCAACTGTACAACTCATGGTGGAGAGGGGAAAGAGAAAGGGGGGGGGGCGGTGGGGGAAAAATGAGGGAGGAGGTAACAAGTTGAACAAGAAATATACTCACTGCTTTACATGCGAAACTGTAACCCCACCGTACTTCACTTTGACAATTAAGAAAAAAAAAAGGACAGAACAGTTAAAAAAAAAAACAAAACACCAAAATGAGGCTGGTACTAATGTCTCTTGCCTGTAATCCTAGCTATTCACAAGGCTGAGATCTGAGGATCGAAGTTCAGATTCAATCTGGGCAGAAAACTCTGTGAGACCCTATCTCCAATTAACCAGCAAAAAAGCCAAGCAAGAGCCCAAGGACCCTAACGTCTAGCTAGAGGACCTAAGGTCAAGCCCCAGTACTGGCACAAGAAAAAAGTACAGAATGATGAATAGTATAAAGAAAGATGGGATTGAAAAACAAAAGTTGGGCCAGCTAAAGGAAAATCTAAGATCTTTATTTCTTTTCCCTTTCTGTAATATCTCTGACCTCTTAGGGAATTTTATTTAAAAACAAAATCTTTTGGAAGAATAGGAGGGGAAAAGAGCTCCATGATACACAACAAAATTATTAGGTATTTACTATTTTCTTTTCTTAAAGACTGCGTATGCATGGTCAGGGGTATAGTCTACCTCCAAGAAACCTTGGCAATGTAATTGGCAGTAAAGAAAGGAAATGGGTGAGCTCCAGTGGCTCATGCCTGTAAACCTAGCTATTCAGGAGGCTGAGATCTGAGGATCGAGACTCAAAGCCATCCTGGGCAGGAAAATCGGTGAAACTCTTTATCTCCTATTAACCACAGAAAGTGCAAAAATGGAGATGTGGCCTCAAGTTGAGAACACTAGCCTTGAGCACCAAAGCTCTGCTTAACTTTTTGTGATCATTTTCACAATATTCCTAAGGGTTTCAATGAACAAAAAAAGGAGAGGGAGGGAGGAAGGGAGGAAGAAAAGAAGGAAGATATTTACCATACTATTTACTATAAATTTGGACAAACAGAAATTGTGATTAGTAGAAAAAAATCCATCCTTGGGTAGACCAGATTTTTCCTGTATCTTTACAAAGTCATCATCTCCCTTGTTTCTGTGTCTGCCTGGAAAGCAGCTTTCATGACCACCAACCCAGTGCTTTACTGTCTTTGGGAACATCACTTTTATTCCTATACTTTCTGTTATGGAGTTAGGAAATTTTATGGTCTGACTCAGAAAGCTAACCATTTTTCTAAGGAAACATTTTAAATGTGAGATCATTTGACCCACAACTTGGAAGGAAGCTATTTGAAAGCAGAGATAGTTTTTAGGAAACCTGGTGAGACTCTGGCAGAATTGTCAGCACCAGGGGGTGTCACCCGCAGAAGCCCAAGTGGAGACCTTGAGCTGGAGCTCAGGAGAAACATCCCTTTTTGGCATTAGATATTTTCTTTATCTCCTATACTATGGCAGGCTCTGAAATAAATCATTCCAGTCTTATAGTTATTTCGTATTTCTGTGGAGCCAGATTTACATATGTACTCAATTGTATGTATAATTCCCAGCTGGCTCAGTAAGTATGTACACTGAATGTCCCAAACCTCAGGACTAATGGGAAGAATTATTGCCTTGCCTTCAGTGACAGTGTACGACAGTGTCTTGCCTTCAGTGAGACTGTATCACACTGGCTCTACCTCTGCAACCTTGAGGGTCAGAGATATAAAAGGTCTAGGCTTACCTGTTGAGAAAAATCTTTACCTTGAGCAGTGGGTAATGCTCCTAGAACGTTCATCCATGTCAAGCCTGAGACTAGGTAGTACGTAAGTGCTTGCTATGCACCTCCTACCTGCCTTCTACTGACCTGGGATGCCATGGAGAAAGGATCAAAACATAGTAGAGGAAGGAGGAGAGGTTAGCTTTCTCAAATTGTACCCAGCCAGGATACTTATTCCCACACACACAAAGGGTGCCCTCTTTGTACCCCCATGTAAGAACCATTCTTTTTAAAAATTTATTTATTTATTGTCAAAGTCATGTACCAAGGGGTTACAGTTTCATATGTAAGGCTGTGAGTACATTTCTTACCAAACTTGTTTTCTTCTCCTTCATTTTTCTCCCACCCAGGGTACCAAAATCAGTTACAGTGACATCAGGGGTAAAACCATGGAGAAGAAAAACAGAAGAAAAGGCATAATTTCACATGATATATTGAAAATAACACCAACAATGATAAACCACTTATTTCCATAATGGAGTTCATTTTACTTTGTATCATGTGTCCATATGTACATAGCTATTGAGCTATTGTAATCTTCTGCTAGTACTATCCTAAATGTGTACTATTTGTTATAAATGAGAGGAGCCATACAGTCTATATTTCTTTGGGTCTGGCTCACTTCACTTAGTATGCTTTCTTCCAAGTCTTTCCATTTCCTTACAAATGGTGCAGTATCATTCTTTCTAATAGAAGCATAGAATTCCATTGTGTATATGTATCACATTTTCTTGATCCATTCATCTACTGAGGGGCATCTGGGTTGGTTCCTTATTTTAGCGATGGTAAATTGTGCTGCAATGAACATAGTTGTGCTGGTAGCTTTAGTGTGGTCTTGCTTATAATCCTTTGGGTAGATGACCAAAAGTGGAGTTGCTGGATCATAGGGGAGCTCTATGTTTAGCCTTTTGAGGAACCTCCACACTGCTTTCCAGAGAGAACCATTCTTTTTTTTATGGGACAAATGAGAGCTTGTGTTTTATGGTAGGGTCCACCATCTCCATGGATAACAGGCAGCAACTACTAAGGACCATAATCTACAAAACGCAAAAAAAAAAAAGAATTTTAAATTCTACTTTGGCAGAGTCAGTTAAGAAATGTTGGCCCCTCAGCCTAAACTTAAACCCACTCTTCCTATCTTCTTAGGCTTATTCCCCTTCATCAGTGAACAGGATGTAGAATTCGTGGCAGCTAGGAGGGAGGTATGAACTCAAACATAGTGGAGGCTGATGTAGAAGTTTGGGTAAAAGTAAATATCCACCCAACTGAAATATAATTTTTTTTTTTGAGCCTTAGAGTAAGCCAGCATGAAAAGACTCGATAGTGGCACCACCCAGCACCGACACCCAAGAGCACCTTCCTTGACCCAAGAGCCTCTTCTTGCACAAGCCTCATCAAAACCTTGGGCCCTAACAAAATATTTTGCAAGCAAAGTTCTGGACAGCTCAGTTCTCTAATTGAAAGTAATCATGATTTCTGTGCTGTGCTATAATTACCTAAAAAAAAAAATGTTATGTGATGATTAAGATTCTGGAGTGAATTGTGTTCTTTGGGCTCTCGCACCGTTCCTCCACCGGGGACCTGGTTTCAGCGGTGTGCAGCTGCTGGAGTTGATTTACAGTGCTGCGGCTGTGGCTGGTCATAAATAAATCCTCTTATATAGTTGTTATGAACACCTGTTAGATCATCTGTCAGCAAAGCGCTGTTCACATTTATCATGGTGCGGTAGTTATTTTACCTCAATCCATTTCCAACTGACTCAGCCTCCATCGCTGGATTACTATTACCACACCATAATCGCTCGTTCCCACTCCATGTTACAACTTGCAGATAAAAGATTTCACTACTTGGCCAAATTTCATAAATAAAGGAGCAGTTCAGTGCAGTAAAAGTTTATTTTTGTCATCATTTGTCACCCCATTATTCTATAAATCAAATGGAATAGCACTATTGCCAGCTCAGGCGTTGCTGTCAGCCTTAGGCATAGAAATGGTCCGTTTCTTCCTTTTAGATGAGATGACATGTCTTTCAGACTTAACTGGCTTATGGCTTTGTTTCACCCATTTTATTTTATTACCCCTTCAGAAAAATCCTTGGGGAGCAAAAAACGACTTATCAGAGGAATGGAAACAGCAAACAGAGTCTAGCACGCTGCTTAGCTGTATGATCTATGTTCCCCTACCCCGCCTCCAGTCATTAGAAACTTGACCAGCACCTGCTCACGCCGCAGCCTTCGCTGCGGATGCTTTTCATAAACTTCCAAAGGGGTCATCGTGTCCATTTGGGAAAGACCATTACAATATAGAGTTCCAGAACATGGAAATCCCGAGGTATATCCTCAGAGATCCTGTCCATTTGACAGGCTTTATGCAAAGAAAAGACTAACAGGCCTCTTTCCTAAAAATGCATTTTAGGAAAGAATCTGAGGCTTGGAAAAGAAATGGTGTCCACCCCTCTCCCCCTCCAGAGTCTCCTGCCCCTGGAGGTGTATCAGCTGTGGAGCTCGGAGGAAGAGTCAAGATTTATTAGCAAGTTGCAAAGTCTGTCTCACACTAGGTCCAAGGAGGATCATGTCCCTTGGTTAAAAGGAAGAGGACAGAAAAAGCTAAAGGGATGGAGTAATAGAAAAGGGTTTATAGTTGGTATTATACTTCTGAGTTGGTTCTAATTCAAGTTACATTCTTCATAGTCATTATGTAGCTCATAAATTCAATAAAGTGTTTTACTGTTACTATAAAAATGACAGGAGGGGGGTTTTATGTTGTAAGTTTCGTTAGTTGCTCTTCCTGTTTTATGTTGAAGTTCTCAGGCCATTATGTCATTAAACTCCTTGGAGTCTGAAGGGCTCAGGGCCTCCATTTCTTTCCTTTTGCACATTTGGCCAGGGCAAATGTTAGGCCAGGCTTGGCTTAATCTGGGCATTAGCTCAAACACCTAGAGCAACGGTTGTGGAGTCAGGAAGACAAAGCCATTGGAGTCTGTTATTTCTTAAGAAGTACCTTCGATCTATACAGACACTGTTGAGTAGAAAGCTCTAGGGGTGGGAGGGAAGTTTTAAGCAGACTATTCTAGTTATTATAACAATAGCAAGGGTCCTTTGGGTCATGAAGATTGGCTAGGATGTAAATAGCTCCAGGATCTGTGTACCAGGCCCTGTTCTCGGCACAGACCGTGTGGTTCTAGACTCTGCTCGTGTGTTAGCCAGAGGCGTCCCTGGTAACGTGATAAGCAGATTGGAAGTTGAACTCTTCCTCTACTCTCTTCTGCTTTTTCTTTTGATTCCAGAAGAAGCAAGATGCAAAGGACATTTTTGCTCTAGGAAAGTTCACTCCCTCCAGATGTTTGTTTTGAACAGAATATCCACATCGAAACAGCAACTACTAATTCTCTGGCCAGAGTGCATCAGGGCCTTAATCTAAAGCCTCCCATCCATCCAGCTGTCTGGCATTTGCTATTATAGGGCACCAACAGAGAAATGAGGCTGTGGCTTTATCACTGCACCAGGGGTGACAACTTGATTTTCTGCTTTCACCGCAGGCAGCAGCAGCCCAACATGATGGGGCTGTTAATTTGTGCATTTCATGGTGTCTGTCAGGGGGGCCGGGAGAGGAGGGCTTCAGGGGGAAGGGAATGGAGCATGTCCCAGCCGCGGAAGCACCTGTCTGTATTGACGGCACAGAGCACTTCTTATTAGCGTGCAGGTCTCTAAATGCAGCCCTGGGATGACAGGCTGGCATCCCGGTACCCACACACTGTGACAGGCGCCGGCAGCCGGTCCCATTGTTTGCCCTTGATAAGCATGTCATTAATGGAAATGGAAGAAAGTGAGGGCCACATCAGTATTCAAATAGCCTCCATTCTCGCTGCCATTCACTCGCTGGGCTCAGCCTGCTGCAGATTTCCTTCTGTGAGCTCCTTTCAGACTTGGGTGGTGGTGGTTGTTGTTGTTGTTTTAAACAGATCTGTTTCCATGGTATACTAATTCAGTCCATGTTGTTCGTCGCGTCTCCCAGTCCTACGTTTACATTCACCTCTTTAGACCGCATTCAGCGAGATCAAAGGAGATTTGGGGTCTGGATTTGGAAGGTCTAATTTAGCAAGTGCGTGCTGTTTGTAGTCAAGAAAATGCAAGTTCCCTCCTGCAGCCTGGGTACCTCCTTGGTCCCGCATCCCCTGGAAGGTGCTGTCTGTGCCACCTCTCAGGAGTAGCCCAAGGCATCAGAGAACACTGCAAAGTCTCCAAGCATGGCTCCCATGGCAAACAGTAAAGTTCCCCTTCCCAAGCTCAGGGAGTTCAAGCCAAGTGAAGGAAAGTCTCCAGCAAGAGCTGTGTATGGCACGTGATTATTTACAGCCAAGTGGAGAGTGACTGGATCCTAAATACATGTTTCCGTCCCTCACACCCTGTGTTGGTCTGTTTGCTTAATAATGCAATTAGTGCTCAGAGGGAGAATATTGATGCCGCTTCCAGCAGTCATTGCTCTTCCGTGTGTTTCCTTAATGGGTCCTGGTCTTGCTGCCCACTTGGCTTTTCTATCACCTTGGATAGCTTCAACTGTGCGCCTCTTCAGGCTGCCTCCTCCCAACTCCTCCAAGGCCCCCAGCTCACAGGAAGCCAACCCCCCACGTGCCACCTTCCTGTGAGAACTTCACACGGACCCCATGCAGATGGGGTGTTCCTGGTGAAGGCAGCAATGAGAGCCCACCTTGAATTGCTTCCTGACCTTTTCATAAAGAAAGGTTGGCAGAATTGCTGGCTGTGCGTTTCCCTAGCAGTGTCCCTTATCTGGTGTTAATCTGTCAGTGACTGGGACCCTGGCTCTCTAAGACACCACCCATCTTCTAAGCTGATCTTGCTGAAGGCAGGAAATCGTACAGACTCCATCTGGAAATGGAACTCGGGGCTAATATGTCAGCTCTGCGATATTCCCATCCTTCCCCAGCTGGAGATGAAGAAAGTCAGTCTTACTGGAGTCTTTTCTCCTTGGGCTGATGCCGTGGTTGGTGGGCGGTTCTGCGCTGGGGTGTGCAGAGTAGGTCTCTGTGGGTTCCAACCCTGGTAGCATAGCCACACTGTGGATCTCAGAAATACCAGAACAGATTTTTCTCAGGTGCTTATCTGATAACCTACAGACTCTCCCACGCCTTCTCCAGAGAAACCCAGAGGAGTAATGATGGTTTAAAAAGCCAAGTCATAAATTGGGCTTCTCTACCCACTTGCTTTGTAGTACAGAGAATCCACAGAGGGTGATTTAAAAGGAAAAGAAACAGGCTGAGAAAAGAGAGAGAGAGAGAGAGAGGAAAAACACGCAACAACAATTGAGCTTTAGTGTCGGAGTGATGGGGGAAAATCGTGTTTGATTAATTATTAAGAGATCTGTTTAATAAAATATAGAGGGAGCATTTTGTCCCTCCACAATCGTTAGCATGACCCAGGACCCCTATTTTGGAGGTGAACAAAAAGCTATTGAAGTATAACAATAAATTTTGTCCCCATGGGTTTTTGCAGAAGTGGCCACAGGGCCATCTTGACAGATTTAAGGCAGAAATCCCATAGCTGACACTGAAATGTGTCAGATCTGGTGGCTTCTCTGAGCAGGTCATAGTCACCGGCCTCACCCAGACATGTGAATAAAGCAAAATCATTGACCTAGAAAGAAACTGCATTGTGTGTGTGGGGGGGGGGGAATTATTTATTTAAAGAAAAGTATTTGCCTAAAATTCAAGTGTTTAGTAGTCTTGGTAGCTTTAAATGCAGTCATCAAGGAATTCTATCCATTCTTCCTTTTCAAGTAAGTTACTTTTTTTTTAAATCCACAGCACCTCTGTATACAATTGTTTTATATTTAGTAAGAATATCTAGATTTATAAGGAAATGTTTGAGGAAATTTTTTTTCTTCCTCCAATTAAAAAAATGGAGTTTTATTTGTAAGATTTGTGTGTTGAGAGTCCCTTTCCCTCAACTGCAGAGTTCAAAATAATATAAAGGCAGTGTAATTAAATAGGTTATATGAATGCACTTGGATAAACACGTCACAAGTTTTGTTGTTGTTTGGGTGCTACTGGGGTTTGAACTGAGGGTTTCATGCTTGCTAAGTTAGTGCTCTAGCACTTGAACCACACAGCACTGAATAAACATTTCCCAGGTTGGGTTTGCTCGTTGTTTCCCACTCTTTCTTCTGCTCTTCAGACAAGACAGGGCGTCACACTGCTCCATGCCCGTCCTCTTTCTCCACCTCCACCTCCATCTGCCTCTTCTCCCTCAGGAGGAATTGTGCCTCCAGTGAGGACAGCAAGGAAACGCCACCTCTGTGGGCTTTCTGACCTTGCATGGCGAAAGGACAAGCGCTGTCTGAACAGGGACTTGGGCCATGGGGAATTCACACGCGATGGTCAGGACGGCCACGTGGAGTCTCCAGCCACACCTGCGCCTTTCCCCCGTACCTCCCATCACCGCTGCCTAGGTTGAAGGTGGAATCTTAGAGAAATTGCAAATATTGTCACACCCCCAGCAGCGGCTGGTCATGAATAGAAAGCACGGCGCGAACAGAGCATGGCGGGTCTGGGTGGGGCGGGGACAGCTTGATCCTGTACATGGATACCAACCCCCACCTCTCACCCCAGACCCTGGAGGGAAGCGTGGTATGGGATGGCAAGGCCATGTGACCTTGGGATCACCTTTGGAGCAAAACGAGGGTATGTCCTTCTTCCCTTGGGAGAATGACCAAAGAAGACATTTAAAAGAAGACCCATAAGGGAATAGGGAGAAAACATTAAAACCTATATCCATCCTTCTTGTATACCTTAGGCTTCTGAAAATTCCAATTTTCTCTGCACTTAATGTATTATGTGTTGATACAGGACAATGATACATATCCAAATGCAATAATGCATTAATTATGTAATTAGGAACCCATGTATATAATTACTATGTGTGACTACCTTAGTAGTACTGAGTACATGGATGCAATGGTCAGTAATACATATACCTGATCTACAAATAACTATGCGTGTTAATCTTTTTAGCCCAAACTTTCTGGAGACTATCGGCCTGCGATGCCAGTCGCAGTATACATTGCCCCATGTTGCTAAAATGCCAAGTTGAAGACAGTATTTTGAGTATCTGTTTATTTTCTCTAGCTGTGGTTTGAACAAAGTAGACAGTTTCTCACTGTTTCAGACTCTGTTTCTTCTCTTCCTCTCTCCCTCCCCGCCCTTCTCCCCCACCTCCCTCCTTCTGCTTGCCCATCTCTCCTCTCCTCCCTGTCTGCTTCCCAGACAACAGACTTTCTCTTGGCCTTTACCCCGTCTCATCCACCCCATTTTTCTCAGGGCTACTTAGCCAATGTGCGGTGTTGTCACCTTAACGAAGGAGCCCCAGGGGAAGGGAGCTGCCCTCTGCACAGGTTCACTGCGCAAGCTCTAATTACAGCCCACTTCAGACAAGGTGGGAGGCCAGGAGCAGGTGCACCCAGCTTGCGGCGGGAGAGAGGAGGGGAGGTGACTCAGAGGTGGGTGGCACCTGGGTGCATCTCATTAGCAGTAAGGAATGACTCCTGACTCGCAAAAGGTCATCGCCTACAGAGGTAGATAAATTACCTGTGAGCCTTCAGCACACTTCCAAGACCTATTTGGTAAGGACGTTTTCATTAAATTGAAGATTTTATGCCTTCTATTTTGTTGCATAGGAAATGGAAATAATTAGTAATTGGAGGGAATAAAAAAGTATAATGTTATTCTAATAGGCCTTGTCTTGGTCTTTAACTTTTCACTTGCAGGCAGCATTATTTTTTAACTCAGTTGTATAAAAATCATCCACACTGAGAAAGTGGAACCAATTGCAGTTAAACAATTGAGGGGAGCACTAACCAATAATGGGACAGGCTTTAAAGTGCCATAAATATTGTTCCTTTTTATTGTGTTTGATTTTTGATGATTCCCATAACCCATTGCTTAAAATTAGACATGTCCTTTGGTACTGTTCAAATATACTCTACTGTTAAACTTCTATAAAGCAGAATATATTTGTGTACATATACGTGCCCCCAAATTGCCTATTAAATGTTTCTCAGGCCCCCTTTTTTCTACTGAGACACCGCCTCCCATATAAAAGCAGTAGTAATGCTGAAATGAAAATTTCTCAAAGGGTGAATTTAGCCTAACTTTTGCAGGAGGGCTATTACTTAGAAATGAAGCATGTTTTCGTGGCATAACAAACACCAGCCCCTTCTATTAGTGAAATGTTTACTCCCTTATATTAACATAACCACAGGGATTTCCTTGAGAAATTGTAGGATTCTTGCTTTTTTAGTCCCAATTAAATCAACTTTGGGAAATTTGTGGTCCTATGAGATTCACACACTATACAAAGTAAATGATTCTGTGTGTGTGTGTGTGTGTGTGTGTGTGTATACATATACATATATGGGAAATAAAGAGAAAACAATAGGTTCATACTAATACTTATTTTTTAAATAATATCTTGTATGGATGGAGAGCTTCCTAGACTTGGTCTTAGGCTAATTATTTTTAAATTACATTTTCTTTTTCTATCCTTGTAGCAGCCAGACTTGAATGTTGTACAGAGGAGAGAAGCCCTTGGGAGAAGCTAGCAGCCTGCCCCGTCAGACAGCAGGTGAGGAGCAGTCAGACTGGGCTGAGATCTTCCAAGCCCCCCAGCCATGTAAGATATTCCTCTACTCTACCCCCAACTCCTGCAGGAACAATTCAAAGTGAAGAGGGAATCGAAACTTTACTCTCTGAAATAAAGTGCCCCATCTAGTGACTGGCATTCATGAACCATTAAGTTACTGACATTTTTTCAAAGACTCCTTTTTTTTGCCAGTCCTGGGCCTTGAACTCAGGGCCTGAGCACTGTCCCTGGCTTCTTTTTGCTCAAGGCTAGCACTCTACCACTTGAGCCATGGCGCCACTTCTGGCCATTTTCTATATATGTGGTGCTGGGGAATCAAACCCAGGGCTTCCTGTATACGAGGCAAGCACTCTACCACTAGGCCATATTTCCAGCCCCAAGTTACTGACATTTTATCATAGAACAAAAATCTAAGCAGGAGTATTCTCCACATATGGACTAGGAAAGGAGGAAAGCTATAAATGGGCATAAGAAAGATTCAGACTCCCCATAAGTCCATAGATTGTTGGAGAACACACAGGACAGAGCCTGTTTCCTGAGTTCTTAAGCAATGACATCCTCAGACATTTCCACAAAGAAGTTGTTTCACTCATTCACAGACCTCACAGTCCTCTCTCTCTCTCTCTCTCTCTCTCTCTCTCTCTCTCTCTCTCTCTCTCTCTCTCTCTCTCTCTCTCTCTCTCCTCTCTCTCAATTAGTTTTATTTTATTTTTGTTTATGTGCTACCAAGAAATCAAACCCAGGGCCTCAGGCACGGTAGGGAAGCACTCTACCACTGAACCACATTCCTAGCACTGTTCTTGTTGTTGTTAATGGATAATTAGAAACTTTTCTCCTAACTTCACTCCCAATGGAATGCTATATGCCTGGAGCACCAGGCTTGTGGCCCGCCTCCAATGGGTTCCCGAGAGCCTTGGGGAGAGACTCTGGCTTACTTGCTGTGGCCCTGGACACAGGACCGCCTTTGGAATGTCCATCCTGCACCTCACATACAGAAACCTTGGCAATACTTTACCTTTCTCTAATCACAGACACCAACAACCCACTTCTTTTTCTCTTCAAGGATTTGAGCCTGCCCCTGTGACTTTTATCACAAAAAGGAAGCCTAGGGGGTGGGGGGGAACCTGGCCAAATTTACCAGCATAGCATGGGACTTCCTAAAGCCTGGGAGAGGACAGGAATCCTGAAAGGCCTTTTGGAGAAATATCAGGACCCTTGGGAAATCTCCTTAATTATTATGCTCCAGGAAAATGAACCTTGCATTAGCTAACCTATTCTCCTATACTCTGTTTTGAGAAGGCAGGAGTTCATTTTAAACTGATTGTATTTATTTTTATGCCACAAACAATGCACTTAGCATTGACCTGAATAGAGCTCCGTGAGAAATGCAATTGATGAATAGTCACAAGGTTGCTAATCTGATCAATGCCGGGTGATAGGACATTTAATCTGATTGTCTGTGACTGCAGTTGCACAGGGCTTGTGGCAGCAGAGGACTGTGGTTCCAGTGGCCACACTTGAAGACAGTTACGGGAGACCAGGTGAGACTATGACATAAAGATGCTGTACCCTCACATGCAAGAAGAAAATGAAAAGCACAAATCATCTTCAAGCAGGTATTTAGACCCCAGCAAAGGAAGATAGTGACTGAGAGTAGCATCACTGATTAGACTAGGGTTGGGACCTCAGAAGGAAGGGTCTTTCTTCCTGATGTGCTACTCCTTCCAGAAGTTTCCTGAAGGGCCTTTTGGCAGGATAGGTCATCTACACTGTTAACTAAATCCATGGTGATCATTATTTGATGCACATTTCCTCCTAAAAGTGCATAGACCCTTCAGCTTGGCCTGATTAAATGAGCAATGGATTCCATATTTAGTTCTGGCCATGCTTGGAGCCAGAGGCTAGAGGGAGAAGGCCAAGATACACCATCCTCAGCATCTTCCACGATGCCCCTGGAGGTCATCTGTTGGGCCAGGAACAACCCTGAAGGCAAGTTGGGCACACTGGGCTGAGAGCTGAGCTCCTGTTAGTAAGCCAGAGCTTCCTGTGGACACCAGCACGGAAGTGTTCAGTGGTCTCTCAGGTTGCATTTCCTGATACAGCCATAGCATATGTCCTGATTCTTGCTCTTTTGCTGCCATTTGACTTCAGACAACATACACCAAATCCCTTTTTTGAAAACAGGAGCGTCCAGCCTGGGTGCAAGAGGGTGGTGATGGATGTAAGGCCCCTGACCTCAAGCCAGTGCTGTCACCCAGGAACTTGTCAGGACTCTCGGGCAAGCCCAGGGCAACACCAGGGAAAGAGTTGTTCTGAAGTGCTCTCTGAGCACTTTGTAAGTTGTTCATTCTGCCCAGATGCCCCGATCTCAGCTAATGAACCGCTGGAGGGTGCAGATGAGGAGAAAAACAGAATTCTAACCCTGGTCTAAAAACAATACCAGCAATAAAAGGGGTCGTGTGAGTGAAGAAACAACTCAACCTGAAGGATCTTTTTAAATACTTAGTTTTGTAATGAAGTTGCCAGTCTGCTTGTTTCTCTTCCCCGTTTCCCCCTCTTAAAACCATTACAGTCTAGTGTTTATTAAAATATTGAGGCCACAGGAAGTACTTCTATTCAAGCCCGGAAAGCCTCAAAGAAGGGAGATGGGACTTGGATGGTCTAATTGATTTCCTTCTAGAATACATTAAAAGCCAGGCAGAGGGGACAAAGCAGCTCCACCTTGGCTGAATGTCTTGGGGTTCATAAATCGAAGGCAATGCTTTGGCGGTGGCTTAGGGCGGGGGAAGGGGTTATGATCAAACAATGAAAAGCAATCCACGCGAGGCTCAACAGGGGCTTAGATGGCAAGATGGCTCCAAGGGAGCCTGGCCTTTCCTGCCAGGCACCCCCAGGTGCCTCCCCAAAAACCTTGCCTCTACCTGTGGCCTAGCTGAGAGCCAAGCTCTCCTTTGTAGAGTGTAAACAAACCAGAGTTCTCTCTCTGCAATAACGGTGACATGAGAAGCCATTTCTTCCCTGTTAACTAGAAAAAAGCCCACCCCTGAGAAACCTCGTTCCCAGTGCCTGTGCACTGCTAATGGAATTTTTAACTTGCCCTAACCGCACCTGAAGGTAATCAGCTCTGGGCCAGTTGTGCATTCGAAGTCCCTGTCAAGCTGACAGGAGGGCAGAATTAGATGGTTTGATAACATTTCTCTCTGGGCGCCATTGCCATCGTGGCCGTGTCTGGGAAAGTGCCCAAGGGAAGAACCTTGTTTGGTCATTCCTGCTTTTTGCTCCAAGACAGGACAGCGCTGCTTTGAGAGCCCTGGTTCTAAGGATGTGTCTGCTGGCTTTCTGAACATCATTTATACGCTTTCTCCCCCGGGGAGACAGAGGCTACTGAGGTTCGAGGAGTTAAAATATGGCTGTGCCCTCTAAAACCTTCTTCAAACAAGGGTGTATTTCTAGCGGGAAGCAATTTGTACATCCCAATTTTCAGTATTCACCCCAACTCATAGAATAGTTTACAAACAGTTCACAGTCATGGACAATACCAGTGGGCTCTGCTGCAGTTACCTCCTAGGCTTCCGGTGGGAGCAGAATCTTCAGGGACAAAAGCAAGATTTTTCAAGTGGAAGCCTGAATAAATTGGAGAGGGATACTCTAGTTCCATGCCTAACTTCCCACACGTCCCCTCCTGTGCTCATTGTACTTTAGAAGCTTAAAAATGCAATCCCCTCCACCACCACCAATTTTGTGTGTTTCTGTTTGGTAAACATTTATTCTTTTCTGCATCCCAAATGGAGGTGAAAATAAGTTGTCTCTGTGTTTCTTAAACAAAAATAACCAAATAACTTCAATATGTATAGTATTGGATTGTGCCAAATGTTTTTTTGGTTTGCGAGTGTCACTGAGGAACAGTGCCAAGATGAGCATTTTCCACTTGCTACACAGCCAAATGTTGACAGAACAACAAAGGCTGTTTGGGGTCCCCTGAAAATTACAGCTGAAAAAAGGGAAGTCATGGAGCAGAAAACTAAGAGGGAGAATTCAGAAATCTAGGAGAGTAGTGATTTCATTCTTCAGCAACGATTCTAAGATCAAAATTAGGGCCCCAAATATACAAATGCTCACTTACTCTTACTTTTTTGGTTTTTTGGTTTTTGTTTTTTGCCAGTCCTGGGCCTTGGACTCAGGGCCTGAGCACTGTCCCTGGCTTCTTTTTGCTCAAGGCTAGCACTCTGCCACTTGAGCCGCAGCGCCACTTCTGGCCATTTTCTGTATATGTGGTGCTGGGGAATCGAACCGAGGGCTTCATGTATACGAGGTAAGCGCTCTTGCCACTAGGCCACATCCCCAGCCCTTACTCTTACTTTTTAAACACTTGCCTCTTTCTCACTAATGTTTCGTATTACGAGTACAATAAATGTGAATTTTGAAAATCAATCCCAGGGAGGTAGGAAGAGCAATAGATTGGGGTGTACAGCATAAATGTGGAGTTTTAACAATGAACACCCCCCAATAACTAATATAAGATCATCACTTCCCAACTTTAAAAGAGAGTTGCTATTAATAAATGGAAAGTCAGAGATGAGGGTAGATGTTTGCAAAGGCACTGTCTGATAAAGGATTGACTCTAGAATATATAAAGAACTTTTATAGATAACAATAAGACCAACAAACCAATGAAAAGTGAGCCATTTACCTCATGGAAAGATGTTCAACAACTTGGGCCTAGGGAAGTACAAATTAAAAAAATAGCATCTCTATGCAACCCTTAGCATTGAAAAAAAGTTAAAAAGAAAGACCAAACCAAGTGTTGGTGAGGATGTAGAAAAATAGAACCTTCTTGTGTCTGCTAGTAAAACTGTAAAATCATACATTGACCTTGAAAAACAGCTCAGTGGTTTTTTGAACTGCTAAATACCTACTTATAACCTAATCCACTTCTTTTGCTTGTCGGCATTTACTGAAGAGAAATGAAAACATTTCCTTACAAAACTCTATTTGCAGATGTGTATAGCACCTTCGTTTGTAATTGCCCCAACTAGAAACAACCCAGATCTCATGAACTGGTGAATGGATACAGAGTGCAGTTTCCATACAACAGAATGTCATTCCGTGACAAAAAGAATGATGGACAGCACAAAGCGGTGTAGATGAATCTCAAGAACATCATGGTAAGTGAAAGAAACCAGAAATGCAAGACTAAAAGTCCATGTCCTGAATAGTTTTCTTTGTATGACCTTGTGAAAAGGCAAAGCTTGGGGATAGGAGAGAGATGAATGCAAAGAGGCAGATGGGGACTTTGGGGGGAAATAGAAAAGTTCAGCAAGATGAGTTTTATGGTAATAGTTACACAGCTGTGTACATTTGTCAAGCTTCATCAAACTATACATTAATGATGAATATGCCAAGAAATCTGACTACAAGAAAGAACTCATCAAGATTGAGTTTTGATCGGCTGAATGATGGCCCTAAAGAGATTCAGACCCTGATCTCTGATCCCTGGACAATATTAATATTGCATTGTATGGTAACAGAGACTTGACAGGTGTGATTCAACGAAGAATCTGGAGATGAAGAGATTATCTTGTATTAAGGATCTGGAGATGAAGAGATTATCTTGTATTATACCCACGGACCATCCTTCAATGAAATCATAAGAGTCCTTATGAGAGGGAGGCAAGTTGGTGTGGTAGTGCATGCATATAATCCCTACTTAGGAGGCAGGAAGATCAAGGTTCAAGGTCAGCCCAGGTAAAGTTAGCCAGACCCTGTATGAAAAAGAAACTCAAAGCAGAAAGACTGGAGGCATGATTCAAATGGTACAGTGCTTGCCTCAAAAGCATAAGGCCCTGAGTTGAGTCTCCAATACTAGGGGAAAGGGATATAGAGGCAGAGAAATTTCAGACTGAAGAAAAGAAATCCAGAATGCCATGTGACAGAAGCAAATGGAAGCACAATTAGAGAGAGGACGCTATGTTACTGGCTAAACGATGGAGGAAGCGCCTAGCAACGCAACCAGTGCAGCCCTGGGAGCTGCAAAGGAAAAGGAATACATTCTCCCTTTAAGCATAACCCTGCCCTCAACCTCAGCTTTGACACCAGGAAACAACCTGCGGATTTCTGCCCTCTAGGATGCTAGGAGAGCCAATTTGTGTTAAGCCACTAAAACCCTGATGATTTGTTATAGCAGCCAAAGGAAATTAACACACTAGGAAACCCACAGAAACTGGAACAACCTAGACTACAAAAGTTAGCCTTGCTTGCATTTAATGAGAAATCTAGACTTCCGTGGAAGAATCACTGGAGATACTTTTCTGAAACGGTGTGATCCCGCTCACCTCCCCACTCCTACCCATCTGATTCAGCTAGAAATGTGGACCTGGAGCAGCTGATGTCTGGGGTGCCCCTAGTCTAAACAGAGCTGTCTGTTCATGTCATGATCCCTGCTTCTTTTGCTTGGGTAGAGTATCTAGTTCCAGCACAGGCATCTAGCAGGTGTCCACCAAGTGTATTTATCCACTTAACTCTATAAACACCATCTCTCCAATGGCCTCTATGTTTGCTAAGTGAATTCCACATTCTGTGATCCTTGTAATAATCCTATCACTAATCTAATCTGAAGAAAAGCCATTGGTACGGGAACCCACATTAGCTAGCATGGCATTCATTTTGTGTTACAAAATCCATGGCTTCATTTGCTCTAAATTGTAGATGCACTAACAGCAGACAGGATTTCAGACGCATGAAGAAGTCAGGAAAAATAATGTGAAAGACACAGGAAGACACACACACACACACACGTGGCTATTGTGGCCTTTTTGTTTGTTTCTATACTGTGTTCTTGAAGTCTAGAGCCCATCTAGATAAAATGCTACCATTTGGCAACCCATGGACAGCCGCACCCCTCCCTGCCTGGCACCCTCTCTTCACCAGATGCCACTTCCCTCTGTCCAGCTGAAACTCGGATCTCCCATAACCAGATGCCAAGACCATCTTCCCTCTTGGGGCATGGCAGGGTCAGTTTTCACTGCGTAAGATGGAGACAGGCCAACTTGAAGAGGCTTCCATATTAAACATGAATGTATTGCATTTGACTTTCAGATGGATAGAAATATGCCAATGCGGTGACCTCAAGAGAGCCTGAGAGCCCTTTCTTCTTGTTCCCACTGGATGACAGCTAAGAGAAGCCGAAACTGTCTAAGCACCAGTGTGAGAACTATTTAACTTGCTTAGCACAGCTGACAGTTTATATAGTTCAAATCTCATCCAGTGAAAACCCAAGCCCTAATCAGATAACAATTGAAGAAGAAAGAAAGTGAGGGAGAGCAGAGAGGGGGTAATTTTAAGGCCAGAATTATGAAACAGTTCCATTTATATGCAGGCAAATTTATGTTTCCATGAGACTGCCAGGCTACTTGAGCAGTTTTAGTATTACATTGCTCTACCCATGTTTATCAAATATTTAAAGATCCCATTTTTATTGAGCCATAATGTCTGCTGAATATGGAAGCAAAAGAAGAAGGATGAATTTTCTTTTTCCCAGTGAGATTACAATGGCAACTCTTAGCTCATCATCTGTTCCCATTTATAGATAGAATAGGCACATTTGGATCCTCTTATTTGCTAGAAAGATAAATAAATCATTCTCTCCCTCCCATAAATACATATTATCTAGGTCCAGATCAATTGCTTGATCTATCACAACATTAATTGATCAACATAGCATCTGTCTGTCCATTTATTCATCTGAGAGAAAGGCAGATGACATATAATTAGTTCCATAATGGAATAACACTTTTCCTCCAATTAGCACAACCATGAATGTGATAAGAAGGTCCTATTTCTTGAAGACAAGTAATATTTATTATTGCATTGTACTAGCTCTAATAAATCAGTTTAGGGACTACATATCTCCTGCTTAAAATGAGCATTATTGGTCAGAAAGGCCCATTTTGAGTGTGTAAAACTCCATTCCAGTAGAGAGATTGCAACTCTAGTAAACTAAACCGATGTCCAAACCAACTCAGTCATTTTGATAATAATCAGTGATCCGATAAAACAATTGAAGCTGAAATTATATTTTTCATTCACTCTAGCAATAAAGTAACAAGCTCTAGGGCTGAAAACACACACGCGTGTGTATATTCATCTTTTCTCTCTCCAACACACACCTTACTTTCTCACCTGCTGCTGCATGAGTGTGAACACACAATACACTGACATATAGTCCTAGATGAAGGAGCCAGAGTCCATTATTAGCACTCTCTGTTCTGAGATGGGCAGATGGTTCGTAAAGGTCTCTTTCTCAAAAGGCAGAATCATCATCCCAAATCCAGAGGCCAGGAATTTATTTCCATAATATCAAAGGCGTGTTTTAATGTGTATCTGGTGACTCCTCGCCGACAGGGTAGTATACTACTGTACTGGAGATAACTGAGGTTTTTATGACACAGAGTTTGGGTCAAGAATGGAAAGTTTTGAAGATTTATATTTTTCTCCAGCATTGACCTTTTGGCTTTATTCCTTAATTAAGCTAAGACATGGCAGCAAAAGGGAGTATTATGGGCCTGCTGTATCCCCAGGGTGTTATGAGATACCAGGCACAGTTAAGCTATCTCAAGACAACCATGTTCTCCGGAGTTACTTTATTGCTATTATAAAAAATCTTTATTATGGGAAAAAATATGTATTTTTATGCCAGAAGAAGATGAAGATGACAGTTAGGCTGTTGAATGGTAGTTTCCGTTGAGCCTCCTGCCCACAGAGATTGTAAAACACCCAAGACTCGCAGAGGCCTCCTGATAGAATCTTAAGAAACCTAAAGGGGTTTATTAATCTTTGTGAAATTCATAGTTGGAACAGGTAACCATTAACTGGCACTTACCAGTTATCAAGATATTTTATGAAACCGAAAAAAGTCCCATTACACTTGCTAACAGGGCCAACTTTGGGGGTGTGGCTAATGAAATCACCTCCTTCCAGACTATCTGGGCTGCCAGAAACTGAAGACCCTGGGTGCCCCAAGATGGCTGCTGCTTTGTTGTGGGCTGCTTAGCAGGGTGCCTCTGGGGAAGCTTCTAGAATGTGAGTTCATTTTTCCTTCACTGAGAAGGACCCCGCCCCCTTTCCATTGAAAGTCTGGCACTTAAAAAAAATTGATCTGCTTTTTGTTGTTGTTGTTTGGTTGGATCTGAGGATCCAATTCAGGACCCTAGGGCATGCTGGGCAAGCACTCCTCCACCCGCTACACTCCCGTCCCTTATTTTGTTTTGTTTAAAGCAACTAGTTTCCACCTGAAGGAAATCACCTTGCCTTAAACTACTCACATGTCTTGCCATTGAGGTTTGTCAAAGGAAAGCTCCCCTCTTTTTTTTTTTTTTTAAAGAGGTATTTCTTAAACTTTTCATCCTGGGATTCCTTTGCTAAGGAAAAGTTTACATACTTGTTTACCTATTCATCTTTGCATCTGTTATTTATATTTTTATCTCACTGAATTCCAGAGGAAACTGGAGGCTCTTGTCTTTCTCTTCTTTCTGTCTTTCTGACTTGCTAACGACTTTTTGGGAACACCTCCTAGCACGTCATCCACATCTTAGGTATCTATATCCTAGATGAAGGTTATAGAATTACACCCTTTCTTCCTGTGAGATAGAGATGAATTAGGACCCTTTATCCACACTGCAGGCCCTAAACACGAGAGGGCCAGCTAGCAAACAGGGAGTCATTGCATCTATTGGGTAGCAAAGCACTGTGGTCTCAGCTGGCATATTCCAAGTTAAGAGGCAATCAATGACCTTGTATGCTAGAAGAAAGTTCACAGGGCAGATTTTCTAGAAGACCGGGCCATTGTTTCTCCATTTGTGACATACCCACACTAGGGTTGGCCTTTGGGTGAGGTGTGGCTTGAGCCCCACTGGCTGACAGGAACAAATCCACAAGCAAGAACACTTGGGCTATGGTTCTAAGTAAAGATGAATTTCTCAAAATAAATAAATTTGTCGCCACCTTGTTAAGCAGATCTCACCCAAGGAAGTCATTTCACTGGTTTCACACCTTCAGATTACCACGAGCCAAACCTGTACTCCTACAATCATTTAACCCTAGGTGATAGCCCATAGCTTGGCTCTTTTCTTCAATACAATAACTACATTCTAAGGATCTGAAGCAGCCCCTTGGATCATAATGGGATTTCACTATTGACCTTGCAAGTTATTTTTGTAGGCTGTTTAGGGTTTAGAGTTGCAAGAAATACAGGATGAGTTGTCATTCTTGGTCTTGGAAGGGCTGGGAATGTAGCTTAGTGGTAAAGTGCTTGCTTCGCATGCATGAAACCCCAGGTTCAATTCCTCAATACCACATATACAAAAAGAGCCAGAAGTGGCGCTGTGGCTCAAGTGGTAGAGTGCTAGCCTTGAGCAAAAGAAGCTCAGGGACAGTGCCCAGGCCCTGAGTCAAGCTCCATGACTGGCAAAAAAAAAAAAAAAGAATGTCCTGAGATGGAGGAAGGATGTCTTGTGCCTCTGACTCTGAAATGGAAAGCAGATGTCACTCATCTATATGTTTGTGAAGCAGCAAGAAAAGCCCCAGGGAGACCTGGAGGGAATCTGGGAATGGGAGGTGGAAGGATTTGGCTTGTAAACCAATGTTTACTCTCTGAAGACTTAGATATCCAGAGTCCTTTCCTGACACAAAAAAATTCTTACTGGGTACTAGTTATCTAACAAAAATGCCAAAGGCATATTCTATTTCGTTATAGTCATCTTTTGGACAGAGTTTGTTTTCTGGTATAATTTGCTGGCTCCACTTTCTTTCTTTCTTTCTTTCTTTCTTTCTTTCTTTCTTTCTTTCTTTCTTTCTTCCTTCCTTCCTTCCTTCTCCTTCTCCTTCCCCTTCTCCATCTCCTTCTTCTTCTTTTTTTGTAAGTCCCGGGGCTTGAACTCAGGGCCTCGGCATTGTTCCTGAGCTTTTGCTCAAAGCTAGCACTCGACCACTTGAGCCACAGCACCACATCTGGCTTTTTCTATTTCTGTGGTGCTGAGAAATGGAACTCAGGGCTTCATGCCTGCTAGGCAAGCACTCTACCGCCAAGCCACATTCCCAGCCCACTGCTGGCTCCACGTTAAGGAAAGATGCTCACATTACTTGTAGTATGCTCAAGGCATTTGTGACAGAGCTCCATGTTTCTTTGCAGGTACCAAGTAGCCTTGTTTGGTCCCATGGGCCCTCCCTATGTGCAGCTCTCTCCTCCTGTTGTACAACAGAATGATGTCAGGAGATGGTGCCACCCAATGTCCCCAACACATAACTGTCAAGGACATAGATTCAGGATTTCACCATTTCATATGATCAATTTCCGGAGCTTATTGAGTTCCATGTGTTTCTTCTCTCCCTAAGCTCTGTGTGTTCTTCCTGTGGTGTTCTTTTATTTTGAAGACCCCAATGCAGACCACGGGAGTCCTGGGGAAAAGCTTTCCTATAATGAACCAGTGTGAGCAATGCAGGAGAAACAGGGCATGAAGCGGATAGAAAACTAACTTCTAATTTTTCTACTCCTAAAGGATTCTATCAAACAGGTTTGGAATAATGGAAAGAATCGGGTCTCTGTGTGTGGTAGCAGAAAAGTGTCTGTCACCACCACCGAGACAATGCTGTATGAGCTGGATATATTTTGAAACACTTGACATGCTAGGTGCATAACAAGGTTAGACTACATGGTCCTGAGGAACAAAATGGACCAAAGCAACTTACAAATTGGCACTGGGACTCAAAGTTTGACTGGAAATAACCAAGAAATTGAAAGATAAATACATAGTCCAACTACTATTTCTTGATATTAGCAACCTGCCTTTTCTCAATTCTTTCTTTCCCCAGTGCTGCAGAGAAAATATAATAGACAGTAGAATCTGAACATAGTAGGTGCTACTAGCATGTACCAGGGAACTATTGTAATCCATCATTCTGTAAGAAGTACCTAAAGATGAGACTAGATGGTTATGAGAACGAAACACAGGATCGATATCACATACACACATCCCCGTCAACGCCAGTTCCTAATCTTATAACTTGATTAGTGGAAATTCCAAGGAAGTTTATCCAATGGAATTGTTGGAAGGTGGAATTCCACTAGAGGCCATGCTATTTCACTTAATTGGGTGAAAAAACCCATGCCCCCTCTCCCCAAGCTTCTGTAGAGAAGAAATCCCAACTCCTTAGCACTAAAGGGTTTGGGGATTGAAGGACTTCTGAGCCCTCTAGATTTCACTGGCCACCAAGGACCTCGAGGGAGGAAACCGTCACTGTTCATTTTGTGGAAAGCAAGTGCCGGCAGTTTTGCTGTTCTGGCTTTCCTTTTTAAGGTTCTGTGTGTGAGGGCGCTTAGACCCATGGAACCTGAAATGCCTGTCATTGGCGTTAGAGCGTAATCCGATTATAGAGTTCTAACTTGTTTCCCATTCCAAACGTGTCAAAAACACTGTGTTGTTGTTGGCTCCTTGGGTAGGGCAGCGTTTTAGCCACCCGAAGCCGAGACTAAAATAAGGATAAGGATCACTTAACAGCAGTCATTTGCCCTGGTTTTGTGGCAGAATCATTAGAATTCCGTGGCCATGTTTACTTCCCATCCGTTCATAAGAAACTGGGTTGTTTCCTCGCCTGAAGCCAGCGAGGAAGTCAGAAAGCCACCGTCGGAGGTAATGTGGCAATCAGTTCCTACAAAGTGGGGAGGAAATGGAGGAGAGGACTTGGCGGAGGCCCCGGCCCGGGCCCCGGTGGGCGCTTCTCCCGAGGGAGCCGGGCCCTGTGGCTCTCTCCAGACTGGGACAGGATATGACAGCCCGGTTTGTGCACCAGCATCCTTAATATTTCCTTCCTTTCAGAAGCAAATAGAGCGTTCCCTTATCTGAATGCTAATTTCCTAGTTAAAAAACCCTCCCTTGCTGACAAGGGACGGAAAGAGTTTTAAATCACAGATGTAGAGTATCAAATGCAATAATGCTCTTGCAATAGTGCATTGAAGCCTCAATTAATTAACCCCCGGGCTAAGGAGGCAGGTACCCGGCGGTGGCCGCAGGCGGTGGATGGATGGGATTTAAATGTGCATCTCATTTCCCCAGCACGGAGCCTGCCGTTTGGTTCAGAAAGGAGTCATTTTGCACACTCGCCTCATTTACTCGCCGCTTTAATCCTCCTAATTCCACCTGAGATCGGGGGAGAATTGAAAAGGAAGGCGAGGGGCAGGGGCTGCGGGGGCCCGGGCTTTTGTGGCGGCGGCTCCCCGGGGGGGATGGGGACGGAGGGGGGGTGGGGGTGGGTTGGGGATGGGAGGGTGGGGGGGGGTATCTTGCTTTCAGAGCCGGCGTCGGTGGGTGGGGAATCCGCCCGGGGTGGGGTGGGGGGGCGGGGTTGTTGGGGTTTTCCACAGATCTGTTTGGGGGCGGGGGGGGGGTCCAGGAGGACGCAGGCTCCCCGCCCCCCCACCCGCCCCAAGGCCGGGCACGTGGGCGGCCCCGCGGACGTCGTCGGCAGGGTGGGCTGGCTGTGCGGATGATCCGGGTCTGGGTCTCGATCCCGTGGCGCTGGGGGAGCATCACCTCCGCGGGGGGGGGGGGGGTTCGATCCCCACCCATCCACCCACCCACCCCTCCACCCACCCCTCCACCCGGCCGGGCGGGGCGCGCGCTCGGACTGGGCGCCGGCAGCGCGCAGCTCATTTCTCTCCACGCGATTTACCATCTGTGAACCCGTCTTTAACCTAATAAAAAAATAAATAAAACCCCCCCACACCCATCCAGCTTTTGACTAACAAGCAGAGGAAACAGGGCCGGCGGAGGGGCCGGGGTGGGGGGGGGGCGAGGCGCGGGAGGGGAGCGCGGTGATTTAGCGCGGCCTCCCCCGCAGGCGATGATTAGGGGGTTGGTGGTAAGTGCATTAGATGTCTAAGTGTGGCAATAGAGTAAATAGGCGTTTTATTTATCGCAGTGCCAGGGGCCTCTTAGCGGAAGAGCGCTTCTCCAAATTGAAATATAGCAGAGTTTACACTCCTGATTAGGGCTTCAAGCGCACAGCCCAAGGCCATCAGCTAAGCGCAAACAACGCCGCTGACACCTAATTGTCACTGGATTAATGTGCAAACAGGGACGGCGGGCAGCCACAACAAATAACCCGGTGTCACCGCCGCGGGTGGCGGTGTCCACCCGCAGTGACTTGGGGCCAAATTGGAGTTTAGATGTCAAAAGGGGCTGGGATCCATGTAAGGGGGGGACGGGGGGAGGGGGCTCCTCCCGGCTACAGGGCTTTGGATGGGGGGAGGGGACCCGGCAGGAGGAGGGGGGGGTGACAGGAGCCTTTCCATTAACTTCCAACACCCCCACACACACCCACCCCCTCTTCCCGCTTTCTGCTTTCCCGAATTCGCAGCTATTAAGATTAAATTTATGGGAATATCGGGTCTTTCTCTCCCAGATCTTGTGACTTTTCGCCTGTCTCCATATAAAATTTAATAACCCTGTTTGTGAATCAAATCATTTCCCACAACAACAGATCCAATCTGGGCTGCCACCTGTCTGGCTTTGGACGGGAACAAACGAATGGTACAGTTGGGTTCCAGCTTTTTCCATGAGGGGCTGGTGGCTGGTGCCTGCCTGTGAGGTCACTTTGCCCTGGTTTTTCCACAG